>NC_136626.1:6865253-7101389 GCF_933228915.1 Telmatherina bonti | reverse complement strand
ATATACATACATACATACATACATATATATATATATATACACACATATATACATACATATATTTATATACATACATATATATATGTATATGTCCCATATACATATGGGACACGAGATCTCTGCACGAGGCATTGGTGTGCCACACACTGCTATTGTAGCTTTGCTTCCTCGTTAAACCGTGATGTTACCTGGAAGTGGTGTCGCTGGTGCAACACAGACATCTGATCTGGACAGTTGCTGCAGGTCTAATGGCAGTCTTATGGAAATCACTGTACATGTGGGACTTTTAACATTTATGCCCACTGAGGCTACGCTGATAAAGAACATCATCACACCTGGATTATTAACCTGTTGCACCAAAGCAAAGTGGTTCATAATGCAGTTTTATTGTATTTGTACAAAGAAGACAACAGTGCAAATGGTGATGGGTGATGGCCAGGTATCGCTACGTTCACACTGCAGGTCCTGATGCTCATCTGACAGAGATTTTGTGTGGTTGTTCACATTATAATTTAAATGCGACCTCCATCACACTCCAGTGTGAATCTTGAAGGTGCATGCAGAATAAAACTCAGAGCAGACACTTCAATGATGTAAAAGCCGAATAAAATTCAACCTCGTGTAAAAAAAATCTCATAAGGGTAACAAATAAAGCAAAAAGTCAGATTTGGAGCATCTGTATCTGCAGTATGATGTTGCCTAGCAACAGTGGAGCTTCATATTTCCACACATTCACAAGCAGAACAGACAGAAAGTCTAACAGGACATCAGCACATTGTTTTTGGTTATGCCACACTGTTTTTAGAAAGAAAAAAAAAATCTATAAAAGCTTTATGTCCATTCTGGTTTCCCGTACTCATGGACCACCATTAAGATGAATGTACAAAAGAAAAATACTCTTTATGAAACATTAATGCAGTCGTGTGCTTCAGTTCTAGTTGTATCAAAATCTTACAAGACAAACATTTTCTCACCACGGCTACAGATCACATGATCAGCTGACTGGCTGGGCTCATCATGATCATTATCATCATCAGACACACGGTAGCAAAACAACACTGTGGTAGGTGGAGAAATCACACCACCTGCCAAGCTTCACCTGCACACTCTCGTCACGTCTCATTTCTAACACAAACCTCGCTGCGAGTTTATTATTGCAACATTAATATCTAATAAAAGGAAAGATTTGTCACAGTGCTTAAAAAAACAAACACCTAAACTACAACAAAACCGTCAAGTGCTTCTAGAAAGGATCGAACTACTCCTGCAGACCTGATGGCGAGTGCATCGACACCACCAGAGGTGTGCATATCTGGTCCTCTACTTTCCTGCAGCGTTTAGATGCATCCCGTTTCCAAGACGTGAATCAGATGAACGTCTCGCCAGCAGAGCTGAAGGACATGCGGATCAGAGAAGTCTGCCAGTTGGAGAAGAGATGCAGCTAAAGGTTGCAGGACAGTCAACCTCCTGGCCTGAGGCCTGCACTACCAAGCCAGATTAACGAACCCGGGACATCTCCCCGTTACCTGCTGGACTCACCCAGACATTCAGGATCTGGTACTACGATGCTGGTTGTTCAAACCATCCAGATCAGAGTGCGCTCACAATAAAGGGGCGGAGTTTGCAGCCTCTGACCAATCACAAACATGGAACTACGTCATCACGGAGGATCAGATGCTGAGAAATATGAAGAACTTAAACTCATTATCCAGGCCAAAAGCAACAGTCTTACCAACATGTGGGCGGGGCCTTTTTCAAGAGAACTGATTGGTCATCGATCTGTTCTCCAGAACAGGAGCTGCTACGGAGCAGGTTAGCTGTTCAGCATCAGTTACCATGGTGTTTTACCCCAATTAGAAGTGAACCAGCATCGTCGTATGGAAAACCCAGTTTACCCTGAATTTACCTCCATAAGAGAAAATCCAGCTTGGTAGTCCAGGCCTCTGGACTTGGGTCCCGCTGATCCACAGCGATCCGAGGTGACTGCTGGGACTCTGAATAATAAGACACACGTAGTACTGCCTGGTGCGTTCAGATCGACATTACAAAGAATCACTTAGAAACTTTGTGCTTTCATGATAAATCTGACTTTAGATCATTTATCTAAAGGAGAAAAAAGTTTTTATTCACCTGCTCAGTAGAAAAACTGCTAAGGTAAACAAATAAGAGGACATTTGTTTAATCAGCTAAAATGAATAAAGATTGACATTAAAAACTAAATGTGGGAGATAAAATGTTCAACATTAAAGATGTGTAAAATCTGCGTATTTTATTTATGGCTTGCAGCACGACCAGCATTTAATGTGGCAGAGCCAGTCAGGAAGTAGCCGCGCCATGGACGTTTCTGCACGGTCTGTAACAAAGGCGGATCCTGGTTCTCGCTCCAGGTCTGGTCTGTAGCTGAGTTTCTCTCATCACAGCGTAGCTGTGACGGTTCATTCAACCTTTACCAGTGCAACCAAACAGGAGCATGAAACCATACTGGTTCAGGTTCCATGAACCAGTAGCGCGGCCCAGAGTTACATGACCTTTTATTCCCTCGAACCCCTATGATGTATCCCTGTTCTTATCTGTTATAAGGCGGCGCTGGTAAAACTGGCTGCGTGGCATGAGCTTTAGCTTGGTTCTGTATTCTTCTTTTGTCATTAATGTTACATGTCTGTCTGTCAAACCTTGGACGAGCTGGCTTGAACTTTGAATTTCCCCTCAGGGATGAATGAAGTATCTTTGATTTGATTTGATGACGCCACATGAACCACTGGCTGTACTTCCAAGCAGATTTTACACATTTTTACGTAAGTTTTAGCAGCTTTTTCTGGTTTTAGTATACAAATGCCTGTTATTTATTAATTTCTTGAGTCAGTTTTCCTACTGTAGGTTTCACTTTGCAGTTAGTTCTGGTTGAACTACATAATGACTGCTCACAGTTTCACTTCCACAGAGTTCATCATTATTCAGGGTTTTCACTTTATAATGGCTCCAAGTTTAATAAAAGTCCCACAGATGTGCATAAAAAAACACAAGCAGAAGCTCTGGTGGGCGTCTGTCACCATGACAACTATCAGTTCAGATTCAAGATGTGGTCAGACCATAGACAGTATATGAAAAATGGACGGAGCCTTCGGCGGTAAAAAGTGAAACCTATGCGAAGTGCATAAAACTGCAGTTCCCCCTTCATCCACGAGGGGCTGCAAAACAGATCAAATCCGCATAGACTCCAATGTTAAAAAGACCAACTTCACAGCAGGAATAAACATGTTTACAGCAGAAATAAACATGTTTACAGCCTGGTTCAAAAATCAATTTTAGGTTTAATAGGTCAGGTTTACCTTCATGACAACTGTGGGGGGAGTAAATTTTTTTCTAACTCGTCCGTTTAAAAGTAATTTAATCTAGAAGTTCGACATATTTAGGGGCGTGTCCTTTTGATTGACAGGTAACCGATCTCCCGCTTCAAGTCAGAAGAACGTAGAATAACCGCAACTTTTAGCCGGTTAACAACGTGACTTAGCTTTAGCCCGCTTACCTCCGTTAGCTGGTTAGCTCCTGCTATCTCCGGGTTAGCTCGGTTAGCTCTTAGATACAGAAAGCTCGGAGTTCGCTCGATGTCAATCATCCACCATGACGCTCACAGCCCCCCTCTCAGCTCCACCTCTTTGCCCATATTTGTATTTTCCGGGCGAGACGACACGGATGACCCTGCCAAGATGGCGATGGTAGGAACCGCCCACCGAGCTTCAATTCAGCTCTTCAGAAACCTACGGGTGACGTCACGGAGGCTCCGCCCATAATTTTATATACAGTCTATGGTTCATACAAAACAGAAGCACCTGAGCAACAGGCTGCTTCAGCTACTTCGCTAAACATAAAGCTCCAATCAGAGAAACAACTAATCCTGGCGGTCATCAAGCTGTTTACACACAAAAAATCATCTAAATCTTCTCTGTAATCCCGACAGCAGCCACATCAGCTGTGTAAAACACGTCACATTTTCCGCATCTCCAGCTGGATGCACACAGGTTACTATGGCAACACAGACGGTGCAATTTATTCTGTGGGATATTGCAGATCTATCTCTGCAGCAAAGCAAGAAAGGAAACTGTGAAAATATTCGCAGCCTGAACACCACCTCTGCAAAGATCCCCCCTCGCCTTTACGGCTCCACCTTAACCCCACTCAGAGGATCCGCCAGTACTAAGCTACGTCTAACATTTCCTACAGTTTGGTCTGAACGTTTCAACAACACTGCAGTGTGTTAACCTGAGGAAACACTGTTGAAATCCACAGACTGTCAGGAAAGTAGAACGGTTCCTCGGACCTCTCTGATCATTAGCGACTTCATCAGCCGCTGGATTCTGTGCAGTTAACACAGAAACACACATCTCCACCACACCGGTCAGTGTGACGGCACATCCCGGTTCTCATATTCAGGCTTTATGATTCGTACAGTGGGAGTCCGAGGCGAGCTTTTCCTGAAAACTGTTCATTTCAGTAGCAATAAGGTCCTCCCACATCTTTCTCTGCAAGTCCTCCTCCTGGTTTGTTCGCCTCCACGTGTCAAAGAGCCCAAAGCAACAGCTGGATCAACCAAAAACCTTCATTTGCTTGAAGGTTTTGCATTTTTATCCACCTCCACCTACACAGGAGGCTGTGTTTGTTTAGTGCTACGTTGGTCCTGGCGGTACAGTTGGTCCCGGCTGTACCGTTGGCCCCCGCGGTACCGTTGGTCCCGGCGGTACCGTTGGCCCCCGCGGTACCATTGGTCCCAGCTGTACCGTTGGCCCCCGCGGTACCAGTGGTCCCGGCGGTACCGTTGGTCCCGGCTGTACCGTTGGTCCCGGCTGTACCGTTGGCCCCTGCGGTACCATTGGTCCCTGTGGTACCATTGGTCCCGGCGGTACAGTTGGCCCCCGCGGTACCGTTGGTCCCGGCGGTACAGTTGGTCCCGGCGGTACCGTTGGTCCCGGCTGTACCGTTGGCCCCCGCGGTACCATTGGTCCCGGCGGTACCGTTGGTCCTGGCTGTACCGTTGGTCCCGGCTGTACCGTTGGCCCCCGCGGTACCATTGGCCCCGGCGGTACCGTTGGCCCCGGCGGTACCGTTGGCCCCGGCGGTACCGTTTGCCCCGGCGGTACCGTTGATCCCGGCGGTACCGTTGATCCCGGCGGTACCGTTGGTCCTGGCGGTACCGTTGGTCCCGGCGGTACCGTTGATCCCGGCGGTACCGTTGGTCCCGGCTGTACCGTTGGCCCCCGCGGTACCGTTGGTCCTGGCTGTACCGTTGGTCCCAGCTGTACCGTTGGCCCCCGCGGTACCATTGGCCCCGGCGGTACCGTTTGCCCCGGCGGTACCGTTTGCCCCGGCGGTACCGTTGATCCCGGCGGTACCGTTGGTCCTGGCGGTACCGTTGGTCCCGGCGGTACCATGTGCTCCACTGCTGAGTCCCTGAGTGCTTCCCATGCGGTCATATCTCAGTACATGGCCTCGGCGTCTCTGATGCTTCCAAATGACAAACTGAAAGTGCTTCCCAGTTTTTTGCCGCCTTCCCTCTTTTTCTTCCTGTTCCAGTTCAACAAGGAGGCGGAGCTCTGGCCTTTAGCCCCGCCCAGCAGACGCTGCCGAGCGTTTTCTTTATCGCTGCTGTGGGACAGCATGATGGACTTTCTCTCCAACTGTAAAGACACACACATGTAAGCACACATTCACCAGAACTGCAGCCGCTGGCATCACAAACACACACACGCACACTTACCTGTGTGTCATGTGAGTGTAGCGTGACCACGCTGATCTCTATTCCTCTGTCGCTGCAGGTCTTCAGCATGTGGACCACCTCACCATGCTTGGCCCACTTGCAGTCCTGCCCGTCCACTGCGACGATGTAGTCTCCTTCTCTAAGTCCCGCCTCCTGAACGCAACAATAAAAACAAGAGACGGAAGCCATTATTTCATTAGTCGATCAGGATTTTCTGCTTTTCTGCCCCCTACTGGTCAGAAAGAGAAGTGCAGTTCTGGTCGGGTTGCAGCGTAGGGACTGTCTGAAAACTCAGGGCTTGGGGCTTCCTTCTGCATCTGAAGCAGCAGACTATCCTAAATGCAAAACAACAGGCACTCCGTGCCGCATCAAAGTGATGCTGGAGGACGTTTGTGTGGTTGTCCAAACTGCAGATGGACTCGACAGACTTTCCTTTCCCATGTGTACTTCGCCTCACCTCTGCGCAGCCTCCAGGCACCACACCAGCCACCAGGACGGGGGAGTCTCCTCTCAGAGTGAGTCCCAGTCCACCTTCTCTCTTCTGCAGGCAGATCACACGTACCGGACCCCACCGGGCCCTCGCACAGAACACCGACAAGGGTCCCTGCAGCAGCAGAGCACTCGTGTCAGAAGAGTTACCCTTTACGGCGGCGATCAACGTTCCCACTCCGGGGTTTCTTTTCTTTACTTGGTGCACATTTTCCCCCCGAATGAAACTGTTTCCCCTCCTCTCATGCACATGCATGATCTTAGAGACTTTGTGGAAGTGACAGATGATGTTTATGTTGACTGGAAGCCAACTAAACTCATTAATGTAAATCTAATATAACTCTTCCAAGTAACGAGCCAATCAGGGAGCAGTTAGCTTCCACGTGTGGAAACGTCCAGCCTGAAACGTTAAAAGTGTGACGATACAGTGAGGATATCACCAAATCCCATGCAGACATCCTGAGTGGCGGACGAGCTGAAAGGAGCCACCGCGCGACCGGCTTGGTGTTTCTAACGTTCCTCCTCCCTGCTGTCTGGCTGACTCGCTGATCAGCAAAGACACACGGAGAGGAAACACTATCGCTCGTTTTTCTTTCACTTTTTTTTACTGTTGAAAACCTTTTTTCTACGTTGCACACCTCCTGACCTCTGTGCAGTATGGAGAAAAGCTGTGTGATGCATCTCCTTTTATACACACACACACACACACACACACACACACACACAGACTGCCTGACCTTGAATATATAATTAAAATCTACTAAATTCTTTCCAAACTAAATTCTTTGATACGTCCTATAATTACATGAATAAAAATACATGAGTTGCTTTATGATGTTGATGTTTATTTCTACATTTCTTTATTTCTAACCTCATTATAACATTTAACTCGGTCATAGCTTATATATCCATCCATCCATCCATCTTCTGCTGCTTCTCCGGGGTCGGGTCGCGGGGACCGCAGCCTAAGCAGGGAAGCCCAGACTTCCCTCTCCCCAGCCACATTTGCCAACTCTGCGGGGGGGATCCCGAGGCGTTCCCAGGCCAGCCGAGAGATATAATCCCTCCAGCGTGTCCTGGGTCTTCCCCGGGGTCTCCTCCCAGAGGGACGTGCCTGGAACACCTCACCAGGGAGGTCCAGGAGGCATCCTGACCAGATGCCCGAGCCACCTCAACTGGTTCCTCTCGATGCGGAGGAGCAGCAGCTCTACTCTGATCTCCTCCCGGATGACCGAGCTCCTCACCCTATCTCTAAGGGAGAGCCCGGCCACCCTGCGGAGGAAACCCATTTCAGCCGCCTGTATACGAGATCTCGTTCTTTCGGTCACGACCCACAGCTCTTGACCATAGGTGAGGGTAGGAACGTAGATCGACTGGTAAATCGAGAGCTTCGCCTTCTGGCTCAGCTCCTTCTTCACCACGACAGACCGGCGCAGAGTCCGCATTACTGCAGACGCAGCACCGATCCGTCTGTCGATCTCGCGCTCCATCCTTCCCTCACTCGTGAACAAGACCCCGAGATATTTAAACTCCTCCACTTGAGGCAGGACCTGACTCTCGACCCGGAGAGGGCAATCCACCCTATTCCGGCTGAGGACCATGGTCTCATTGAGGTGCTGATTCTCTTATATGTTTTATTAGTAATAAATCCACCTATAATCTTTGTATGTAACAAAACACACATACAGATCAGGAAGGACCACTGCTGTGGTGTTCATCAGGAATCCTGGTTAAAGTCTCTTAGTAGGTGAGAAACAAACACTGGTTTGATTTGTAGGAGAGCCAAGGGGAGTTTGGATCCCCTGAAAAGCTGAGGATCTCTCCTACAGACATTCAGGTGAGAGCTATTTAACTCAACCCAGGACCCCCCCCAACACACACCTGTCTGAGTGTGTTGGTGTGTTTGGCTTACCAGTCTCTGGAAGATATCAGTAACTTGGACTTTAGAGAAGTTTGGTGGGATGATGTCTGGTTTCTGCTGCGTTTGAGCTGCCAACAGAAGAAGACACAGTCACTAACTGGGATCTGACCACAGATCAGCTGGATTAACTCGTTTTAACGCCACAGATGTTCTCACACTGAATCTCTGGAGCCTCTGCGGTTTCATCAAAGTCATCCTCTCGATCCAGCTCTGTGTATTTGTATAAGGAGCGTTTGTGTGTGAGGGACAGCACGTCCTGGAGGATGTCCATCTTCCTCAGGATCTTACACAGACTGTGGACACGCATGGCTTCCTCGTGGCGGATGACTGCACGCCGGAGGTGGGCTTTACCTTCATACAAGCCGGGACAGACGCAGGTATGAAAAAGCCGCCAGATATGAAAAGTATAAACAAACTATAAATGTAACTGACTGAAATATTTCCACATGTCTCAACATCAGCCCTTCTTCCATGGCTCCCACCAGGCCTGTGTGCAGCAGACTGACCACATCGTCTGCATGAACTCACCAAGCTTTCGTCTTTTCTCGGGATCTCTGAGAGTCTGGCTGAGAGGTGGTCCTGCTGGAACGCTGACGTAGAAGTTGAGGAAGGCCTTCTCTGCTTCCTCTTCACAAGCTTCCCCCTCAGCAGACACTAGAGGGAAACCAACACGCCGTAAGAATCGCCACAAATGTCCAGAAAAAGACTAAAACTGATGTTTTCTAAGGGGGCATTCCCACCGGGGTAGTCCGGGGGGCCGCGGTGCGACTGAACAATTAGTTTCACACCTTTTCTTTGTTTTGTGTTCAAACTGCAGCGAAGTGTCACACACATGAAACACCTGTAGAGGCCATTTATGTGTTTTTTGTTTTCTTTTTTGAGAAATGGCTGATATGTAGTTAAATTATTAATTCTTGTCACATCTGGGGGCTGTGGTTGTGTCTTTTTTTGGTTGGAAATCAGTGTCAGGTGGCGTGAGACAGGATGAAATAAAAACGACTTTCAAGTGTTTTGTTGCTTTTAATTAACTGAAACAAATATTTTTTGTTTTTTGTTTAAATAAAAATAAATTATTTGTAATTTTCTAAATCCTTTCCCTTTTTAATTTATTTGGGTTTTGGAAGTGTGTACAAAAATCAGACCGTCGCTGCCACTGCCTTTAAAAGTAACGTGGAAAAGGCTGGTACCACACCTGTTCACCGAGGTGGGATACAGGTAAAGATGAATCATCACACAGGTGGATTTTTATTCAGTGCAGAATTTTTTTTCTTATTTTTGTGGACATGAGTTTTATTCTTTGTTTGTTATTACTGATTAGACGCCTTTATTGTGAAGCTCTACAGGAGGATTTCCAAACCCTGAACTTACTGCGACGACAGAGAAATATCTTCCTGGAAGATCGGTGTGTCGAAGTGCTCATATATCAGGGCTGTGATGAAATGCTTTTGTCAATTACAATCTCGATTTTCGATGTAATTTTCCTACCCCTATTATATACACAAAGAAGTTTTAAAAAATGTTGACAGTGTTGCAAAGTCCAGTTTTCTACTCTGTATCATGTTTCTGTTAGTTTTCCACTAAATAACTTCAACAAAGTACCACTGCAACGTGTTTACCAGGTAGAAATCTGATCCTGAGTTAGGGTTACGCCACGTTGCCAGGTTGTTTCAGGGTTTTCTACCTGCTGTGGACCGTTTGCTTGATTCCATGTGAAACTCTCCCATTTGCTGTTATTTGCTATCAATGATGCCAGTTATATTAATCCACTGCTAAGCCTTCCATCCTCCTCCGTCCATACATACCGCACCATCTTTCCTTGATAAGAACAGGTCATGTGACCCCCTACGTCACATCTGGTGATGTGTAAATGTGAAACACTGCTGCCGTATACTTCTATGTCGCCACGTCTGAAGAGCAGCAACATGAAAACCTTTTAGCGATATTTGAGAAGTTTTTTGGGATGTAAATGTTTCATTACCAGTTATTTATTGAGATGTTTAGGATTTGTGTTGTTCTGTCTGGAGCCTAAACAATACAAACAGCCACTTCCTAAGGAGAGTTTAGAGACACCAGTTTACCCAGCAGGAATATTTATGGACTGTGGGGGTAAACCAACATATGAACATATGAGAGAACATGCAGACGGCGTACAAAAAGGCTCCATCCAATGAACCTTCCTGTTCGGCGATGGCGGCAACCAGCATGTCACCGTGCAGGCCTGTTTATTATTACATCGAAATGTAAACTCACATTTATCCATGATGTATAACGAGAAGGAAGCCGTTAGTTTAGCGTTTGTTTCCAAAACCAGACAGTAAATCTTTCATTTAGTCTCGTTTATCTGAAACTTACTAAAGCAAACCTGATGCTATCCAAAAGCAAAATTAAGTCACCACACAGACTGGAATTTCACTGAAATGATCATTCTGCTCTGGATATTCTGCCTAGTTTGGCCCAAATTACAAACACAACCTGTGTGCATGATCAGAGATGTAGTTATAGGAAAGCGGGCCAACTGTTTCATACAGGAAATGTTGGTTTTCAGGGTCATTTTTAATGTTTTATAAAATTTTCTTTACTAAAAATTAAAAATCCAACATTTCTGAGGCGTTTTCAGAGTTTATAAAATCAATTTTAGGTAACATTAGAATCACTTATTAAATCAAAACTCATGAAATCTGATGATTTAGTTTACTATAGGACGATACAAGTTATGTTTAAGGCTAAACAAGAAAGGTGTCCAAAACGAGCAGACTAAATATAACTTTAGAGACAGTTGTACATTTATTGTTCCAACATCTAGGACAGGGTGAAATAGAGATTTTGTCCTTTAAGGGGTTCAACTGTGGAATAAACTCAGTAATGAGGTAAAAAAAAAAAGTAATTCTTTATTTCTATTTAAAAAGATGATTTATCAGTTTATTTTTGAGAGATATGCAACTTTCTAGGTGAATTTTCTTTATAAAAGTCACACGTTGTGTCTGTAATGCTTCTGCTTTTGTTATTTGTATAATTTAAGGTAACTTTACTTGTAAGTGTACGTTATTAGATATACAAGCTTTGCTGCTGCATATTTTGATTTTGTTTTACTTGATTGTTTTTTTGGAATTGGACAAACAAACAAACAAAACAAAACTAACTAACTAAAGGATTTAATTGTACTTAAAAGACCTAAAAACTGCTTTAAAAAGCTGCAGAGCTATTTCAAGGCAACACTTTTCTTCCTGTTTGATGATAAAATAATAATAAATAAAAGCGAACATGCTGAGGCGGAGGGTTTTATACATTTTACTTACACATGTGGTCGCAGAGAGCGACAGCAGCGTAGTAGTGTGAGAGCGCACGGAAGTGTTCAGACTTCACCTGAACCATAGACGCCCATGAAAACGGCACATAATCCTTCATCAGAGGCTGCGTCATGGTCTGCTGCACCAGGAAGTACACATCGGACACCTACGCGACACACACAGCGTGTTAGCGTGTGTGTGTCCAGCGCCAACACCTGGCTGGAGTCGTGATGACTCACCCGAGCAGCTTCTTGAGCCAGACTGAGCTGCGAGGTGAAGTGTGTGTCCTGCGTCGCGAGCGTGATGCGTTCAAACACACACTCCTGCACCTGAGCGACCATCAGCCGGACCAGCATGCTGAGGGACGGAGCACTCATGTCCAGACTCGGAGCGTTGGAGAAATTCTCTTTCAGGTAATTAAATGCACCTGAACACCAGTGCAGACAGGAGAAGAACCAGTTACAAACCTCAGGTGTGTGTGTGTGTGTATGTGTGTGAGTGTAGGTAAGGACAGGTGTGCGGAGTCGCTACCTGCAGCACGCTGAAAGGCATCGATGGCTGTGTCGATGCTGGCTGCTGCAGAGCGGTCCTGCCGCGCTCCGATCTGCGTGTACAGAGCTCCGATGTTGAACAACACACTCCCCTTCTCGAAGGCCAGCGCGCGCTGCGACGACGGGACGCCTGTCAGAGAGTCGTACCTGAAAGGACACGATGAAAACACACGTCAGCGGTGATGCTGGTAAAGCTGCATGATGTCGTCCAGATGTTCCCGCTTCAGGTGTTTTCAGGTCAGATGTGGTGGAAGCTGCAACGACCAGAGGTGCGTTCAGACTTTGTGAGGCAGATGGAGCTGAGCTTTGTCATTTAGCCAAGCAGGGACCTGAGATGATTACAGCGTTTACACACCAGCATGCTGCCTTTGCTCTGCGTTAGGCAGCGTTAGGGCGCTACTGCGTTTATGTGGCGGCTGATACACCGCATGAAGTAAACGCTGCTCCCACAGGAGCGTTCAGGAACAGTAAAACCAGTTATTTTCAGTGTTTTTCCATCTGGTCTTTATGTTCCTGGAGCAGCATCTCTTCTCCAACACACCTGAAGTCAGCTACTTGATACAGGTGTGATGGAGAAGAGAAGCATCTAAAAGTCTCCAGGACTGGACTTGGGAAGTCGTGCTGATCTGGTATGTTGCCTTCGCCTTCGGACAGATGCGAATCGTTCCCAGTGAGGCGATTCCTCCAGGGTCAAGCTGCTGCTAACCTCGGGGTTAACTCTCTTTACTTTACCCATCTGCGGTGAAGCAGACACGAGACTCACCTGTAACTACAAGACTTTATCTATAAGCCACAATTATCAACATTTCAAGGACAGAATATTTGAAATGTTTCTCTCTATGTGTAATGAGTCTATATAATATATAGATTTTACATTTTATAAAATGATAATAAAATAATATTCTAATTTTCAGAGATGTATTACCAGGACTTAGTGTCTTTATGTGTTAAATGCTGACGTTTCATTAGAGTTTTATTATTGTTTGGCATTTAATGCTTGTGCATTGAGTGCATCGCTTCAAGCTGTGTGACGATTCGACACAAATCTGAATGAATAGAGGGACTGTTGGCAAACTTCATGTTCATATGATTAACTTAAATTTATGTTGTTTTATTTACATCTATCCAGTGGTTCCTTATGAAGTGGGTATACTCTTAATTTTTCACCCTTGTTTTACAAAAAAAAAAAAAAAAAAAAAAACAACAAAAAAAAACCAGGAAAAAAATGTAGCCCAGAAAAGCACTGTTTCTGAAAAAGTGACAGTAGGACCGGGCGGTTAATCGGATTTTATTCTCAGTACGATCTGGGTTTTCATCGATAATAAAAATAAAAGGGTGTGATTATTTCTCTCTCTGCAGTTTCCTCTCCTGCTGTCTTCAGCTGCTAATCGAGCGTCTCTGGCGTTGCAGCGCTGTGCTGTAAACTCCTCCCACAGCCGCTTTGCTTTCATTCAGACACTGTTGCCAACTTGGAGACTTTCTCTCTAAATCTGGAGACTTTTATTGTTAAAAGCGACAAATCTAGCAACTTTTACTAGAGTTATTAGAGACTTTTCTGGTGTTTTGGCGACTGACTTGAAGACACATATTGTTCTGCAGTTACTGTAAGGAAGGAGCAGCGGGAGCCTCTCCCGTCCTAAAGCACTCCCAGGCGGCCAGTCTCAGTCGGCTCCGGCTGCAGGTCAATGTAGAATAACTGCAGTAGGTTGTGGAAGTTCACCTAAACATAGTTTATACCATTGTCAGTGACAACTGGCTGCATTAATTTCCTATACATAGTTCGGCCAGTTAAACACTGTAATATCCCTCCGTTACTGGGCGTTACCATAGCAACGCGTTAACCAGCTGGTTCAGATCAGCCGTCTTTTAACAGGTGTATGAGAGAAACGCGCTGCAGCCTGACAGCGGTTGTTTGGTATAAAACGTACATCCAGGCCAACGTAAAATAGTTCCTATATAAGCGGTAAAAGCAGATTAAACAACCTGGAACCGTGCATTAGACGGTTATAATGCACGACACGGAGTCTAGAACACCACGACGCACAGCGTTGTTTAAAAATACTGGATACTTGTGTCAAATAATCGAGATCTAAATCCCAGTCGAAATAATCATGATTATAATTTTTGTCATAATCGAGCAGCCCTACACGTAAGACTACTTTATAGAGTTTAACCCAAAAATCCATCAGTATATTTACTCATTGTCACATAATTTCTGCTCTTCGGTCTCAGGGAGGAAGAGTTATGAAATGACTGAACCAGTACTGGCAAACAGACTGGTGAAAGACAGGTTCATAGACATATATACATGTACCTTTACTATGTCTATGTTCAGGCTGATGGCTAACTGCTCCGGTGTAGCATACCTACCCTTATCTGAGCTGCTGGGAGACATAGGTACATGTGTAGGGATGTTTGTAATAGTAAAAGCTGCATCACAGGGGGTCTAGAAGTGGGAATACTCCGTATACCTGCGTATACCCTGGACCACACCCCTGCATCTATCCAACTAGGGGAGAAAAGGGAACTAAAGCTTCCAACAGCAGCAGCCTGGAACACCCGCATGAAGAGACTGAAATGGATCAACTGTAAATGATGCCTGAGGATACGGCTCAGTGTTGTGATTCGCACGGAATCGCAGTGTTTGAGTCATACCAGTGGAAGTGCACGCCGAGGTTCTTGTGTGCTGAAAAGAAGCGCTGGTCCAGATAGTACAGCTGGTTGTAGTACTCCATCAGCAGCTCCAGACCCGCCTGGTTCCGACTGGGTGTGCGCATGGCCTGGAAACCAACATGAAATGTCACAGCTAACTTCCACCTGCTGCTGGAGGACAGTTCACCTAACAGTAACACAGATGTCAAACGATGATTTTTCTTGTTTTGTATCACCATTAGATTGTGTGTGCAGTTATTAACCTGTCTGAGCTCCATAAGCTCTTTGATTTCCTTGTCATAGAAAGAGGTGTCCTCTCCATAGTGCTCACCAATGAAGTCCTACAAGGGAAGGCAGGAATGAGATACACACACACTTAATCAACACTCCTTTAACAGAAAGCAGACTCAATGCCTGAGAAAAAGTCAAGTAAGCTTGAAAAAGAAATAAAACTGATGGTGTCATGTTTTTGCTTTAAATTTATTCATTCCACTGAAATCTTTGGTTAGAGAAGTTTGGAAAATGCTTCCAGATGTGGGTGATTCATTCTTTCACACACTCCACAAGCCGCACAAACTGATGCATGCTGTCCTCCCTTATTTAAAGGAACACGGTATAACTTCTGACCCTAACATCAACCTGATGGGAGTAATAATGGAGGCGTGTCGGTGTGCTGAGCGGGCTGCCCTCTTCTGAAACCAGACACTGGAACTTTACAGGATCAGTCTCTCATAGGATCATGTGACCTGAGCATGTTGAAGTACGCATCTGTGTCCTTATTATGCTGTTTAGTAGAAGCTAAATGAGGCTAGTTGAAGCTAATCAGCTACAGACCAAAGCTAACGTGACTCCATAAATATTTTGTGCAAGTTAAGTTGGTTTGCAGCAATAAATACATTTCCTTTCATTCATGTAAATATCAGAGAAGCAACAGAGTAATCAGCAACTGGTCTGGTTTAGTTTTATGGCGTTTATATGATGATCTATTGAAGGGTGGGCCAGATTTTCAGATAAAAAAATTGATCAGAGCCAGTAAATAAAGTAAGGGAAAATAAATCAGTAAAAATAAATAAAAAAGACACATTTACATTTTGAAAAATAAGTAGTTTATGAATTTTTCTATTTTAAATCCAATCCCACATGACAATGGCAAATGCACAAAATAAAATAATGAAAAATCCTGTCAAAGCCTATTTTTCTCCTAACTTTTAACATAAAAAGGTCATATCAAACTAAACTTCTCGATGTGGAGCCTCCGCACATTATAATCTTTACACACCGCCACACACTCATCGCATATTAAACACATCGGTTTGGAGCTCGAATGTGAAGGAAAAATAAACAAATACTTATCAGTTCAGGCCGGGTTAAATCTGCGGTTTTTGTTGTCAATGTTGTGTTTTGGGACAGAGAGCGACATGCTTGCTAGCGCTACTCTTACAACTTCAAAACACAACAACATGTTGCTAGGCAACCAAGTGTTGCATTCACGGTCCGCACAACTATAGGATTGTAGGCTACTTAATTAGTGTAGGAATGACTGAAGGTTCTTGATCAACATCTTTATTCTTTTACATAAGCTGGGCCACATAGAAGTTGGTTCTGGGCTGCATGTGGCCCGCGGGCCGCCGTTTGAGGCCTGGTTTATAGGAAGCACTGCTACTGTGATGCCTCATATGCTAACGGCTAATGCTAACATTTTCATAGCAAGTTTTTAACAGGAGTATCAAATGAAGTTTCTGCTTCATTTGATACTCAAAGCTATAATTCATACTAATGTTTTAAGGGCAGTTTTTGCTTTGTGTGAATGTTTTTGTAAGTGTCATGGATGAAGACTTTCATTTTGTGACAGTGTCATGTGACCTGTGGGATTTTACAGGTTTAGGGTCCTTAGGGGTCAAAAGTTACACATTGTGTACGGTTACATGGTGTTCTTTAATTCGGAATTAATCATTCTGAATTAAATCATTTGGAATTAACTTATTCTCATACAAGTTTACACGAAAATAATAATTCCGAATGAAGGTTTACATGAAACACATCTTTACCTGATTTCTCTGTAGAGCGGCGGGTTGGGAAGGATTCTGATTGGACAGAGGGTGCACGTGACGTATGACGTATACCAGAAATAAACAAAGATGGCTCCCTGCTTCTCGTCTTTTCAGTCGTAACTTGTAAAAACTACATAATAAGTACCAGTTTCGCCGCTATTTTTAATTATAAATGTGAAGTAGCAGCTCAACACCAGCATACTACTTCACTTTTTGCAGCAACTGAGAAGGAGAAGAAAGATAGACCACCAAACACGGGAGGCAAAACAACGTACGTCATCGGGACAGGACAAGGTAACGAGCATGCTCAGAACGACCGGAATTAACTTAGAGCGGAATGACGGTTTACATGACAGAGGAATTAAATAGTTCGAAATTAAAATGCGAATAAACCAGACACTTACATCGCAATTAAGTTTAATTCCGAACAAAAATTAGCATTAGGAATTAAGTGTTTACATGGTCGTTTTTCATCAGTTTAAAGCGGAATTAACTTTTATTCTGAATTAAAACTCCCATGTAAACGCACGGAGTGTCCCTTTCATGCTGCTTGTACAATAAGTATAAGCTGCACAGAACAGTGGATGCTGCCTCTGTGTTTAAAGATCGGTTTTATAAATGATGCAATCCAATCTGACAACCTGGAAAAGCCCAAAAGGCTTTATAAAATCTGTTGCAAAGCATCTGGATTCATGTGAAATCTGCAATAATAAATAAATCTAACAAGCTATCAGTTTGTGGACTCAGTTATGTGGAAGTCTTCCAGAGGCAACAACAATCAACATCAGCAGTTCAAACTCACTTTTTGGATCCACTTAGTTCATTTAACTGCAGTTTAGTTACTACTTTCATGGACAAATGCTCTTTTTCAATCATAAAAATGGATTTATTTATCATTTGGTATGTGTCAGACATCCCCAGATGATTCTGTGAAGTAAAACCACCCGACAAGTCAATGCTTTGAATGTTAAAAGCCAACAAACTGATGTGAAACAAGTCTGACTATTGGAAATCTAGTAGATCTGTGTGTTCAGATCCAGTCCTCACCTGGATGGGAACGCTGAAGTCCACCTCCTTGGTTTCTTTTAAGCCGAGGGGGATCATGGGAACGTTGACGGCTTCACTGTGAGAAGACACGAAGAGAATTTATAACAAATCTAAACTAATGGTTAAAATGTTGAACAGGTTTAGAACCTGCAGTGCCATCTGCTTGTCTTAAAACCCAGCAGACACTCAGCTCTGTGCTTCATCCTGCTAATAAGCAAAGCTAAAGCTAAGCATTAACCCTTAAGGCTTCTCAGGCCCCCTAACTATCCCTCCCATTGACAATTACCAGAATCATTCAAGCTGCACGCGAGAGGGTCATTAATAACGCTCTAATCCTGCCCGTGAACCCAGCTACAGAAATCCCCTAATTTACATCTGCATACGGAAACCCTCGCTAAGCTCCCAGATCTCGACTGAAACCTGCATCTAAACGTAAAATAAGCTTTTTTTGGGCGAGTTTCAGAAAAGAAACGATTCCTCCCATAACCTGCAGAACGAGAGGAGAAACAGCCAGAACCCGGCGTGCACACCGAACATAAAGGATGCTTGTTTCCACTAATTATGATTCTCATTAGTTTAATGAATGTGACCCAGAATGTGTAGAACAGAGTGTGTGTGTGTGTCTGTCAGAGCTACCTGTCTGTCTGGTAGACCTCCATGTTGCTGTTTAGCTCCTCCAGCTCTTCTTTGAGCAGCTGCAGGTTGGAGTTGACGAAGCTGAGCTCCAAAGCCACCGTCTCCTTCACCTTGTTGTTGGTCGTCGCCCTGCAGATGAATAACACACACGCACACATCCACCCTTAATACGACATCAGCAGGCTCTACATTTTAACCGATCAGTACGAGAAACCTCATCAACATGTCCCTGATTGCCACGTTTCCTTGCGACAGGTCTTGTGAGTATTTTTGTCATATTTTATCAACTGTAATGACTTTTGACCAGAAGAAAAATATGACATGGTTTGTGTGATGATTCAGTAATGCAACAGACATAAATTAGCCACCAGAGTTACCAATAGTGGATTTAAACAAGTCTTTCTGCCACCAGGAATTGAATATGAAGTGAGCCTGTAATTTATGTAGATCCTCCTCCAGCATCTCCGCCTTCATCCACTGTCTATTCAGTCCAAGTCTCTCCAGTCCTCCTTCAAACAGAGAAGGAGGGACTTTGCAGTGAGAAAAGCCCGTGCAGTGCTGTTCCAGGAAGTCTGAGGCATCAATACGTTGCTATGGTAACCAATGGTACACACTTAGAGGAAAATTCCCGGTAATAATGCAAGCCTTGAATCTACCCGGCTCAGTAAGAAGAAGAGTCAGAAGACAGGGTGACGTGTCAGATCAGGATGATAAGAGATGTTAGTTTACAGGCGGGTGGAGTGATGAAGACGAGGGCCGCTGAGAATTCACAAAGCACTCGGAATAAAGAGGAACATTTTGACCACAGAAAAAAAAAACTTGACAAAGAAAATGGTGATAAATAAGTAGAGTTAATAAATACTCAGTTTGTAAAGTACACAATAAACAACGTGTTAGGAATGAAGATGTACATCCACAATTATTTCCACTTTGATCACAAAGCTCTGTCCTTTCATCCAACTGTCCGACCGGATCAGCGTCTTCATGTAATCCCTCTGGGAAAACCAGTGTCTCACTCGCTTTCTGTTTGCACTCATTTTTTTTTTTTATTAGAATTTATTTCAAACTAAAAAACCTTTAAAACAAAACAATAGTTACAACAATATTAAGAGTACAGCAGAATCGTGAGGTGAAGTCATCTCACACAACATCCCATCTGTAGGCAAACTGCAGGGAGGAAGCCTCAAGCAAACAACAATTAAAACCAAAACTTTTTAAAACTTAAGTAAAATAAATTATCTCAAAATCAAAAATTATCAATCATCATGAAAACTATTAGGCTTTTATTTAGTTAAATTGAGTAGTTTTGTGGGCAGTTTCCTCTGCCTCTATTCTCGCTATTTTGGTTGCGCTTCACAGTCTTTGGTTTTGATTGGCTGGTGAGTTTTTGACTGCAAACAAAACTACTCAATTTAACTAAATAAAAGCCTAATCATTTTCATGATGATTGATAATTTATTTTACTTAAGTTTGAGAAAGTTTTGGTTTTAATTGAGTTTTAAAAAGTTTTGCTTGAAGATTCTGAAACAAATCTGATTCCATAGAAGCCTGACAGCGTCTCGTTCTCCTCCTCACACTGACGGTTAAAGTAAATGATGCATACAGAAACACTGCTGATGTCAGTGTCAAAACAATAAAATATCGAGTTTTTCTTTCAATCAAACCATAAAAAGTTCTTTTATTTGTCCAGATGTGCACTCATAATTGAACAAAACAAAGAAACTAAACAGTTTAAGAAGAAAAGTAGTTTTTCCACTTTTAATGAAGGAGAAACAAAACTTTAACCTAACCTTTAACTAACATATATATATATATATATATATATATATATATATACATATATATATATATACATATATACATATATACATATACATATATATATATATATATATATATATATATATATATATATATATATATATATATATATATATATATACATATATATATATATATACATATATATATATATACATATATATATATATATATATACATATATATATATATACATATATATATATATATATATATAACTTTAATATTTAAAGAGATGACATATAACTTTTGGCCACTTGGGACACTAAACCTGTAACATTCCACAGGCCACAACACGACACAACAATAAACAGTCTCTACTATAAATCATAGTTTTGAGTATCAAATGAAGCAGTAACTTTGGAACAACTATGTCAAAAACCTATTGTTATGAAAACATTAGCATTAGCTGTTAGCTTATGGGACATTACAGTACCACTGCTTCAACAGCGTATGAAAACCATAAAACTAAACCAAACCAGCTGCTGATCGTTCTGTTGCTTCTCTGATATTTACATGAATGAAAAGATGTGTATTTATTGCTGCAAACCAGCTTAACTTGCACAAAATGTTTATGGAGTCACGTTAGCTTTGGTCTGTAGCCGATTAGCTTCAACTAGCTGCATTTAGCTTCTAAAGACGTATCCTGCAACGTTCTGCAGCTCATCAGACACTTACTGCTGTTATTCTGAATAAACGCTGCTGGATGATGTGGAAAAGTTCATCACATGTTGCTACATTTGCTCAACTGGCAAAGAGCTAACTTAGCAGTCTGCTAACACTGAAGCTAACAGAGTTTTACACCCACACCCAACCAGCAGGTGGTCTCGTGTCTTTCCTCTGGAACGACTCCTTTCCCGCTTTCTCTGTCTGGGCTACTCAGACACCGTTTTCACCTTCTTACTTCCTTCAGACGTGACAAGGTTTGGCTGGAAGAGGAGGAAAAAGTAGTACAAAGCATCCATCCAGCAAATCATCCATCATTACTCACATCAGGCTGATGTTTGGTCTTTTATTTTATTTCACACACATCTTCAGGTAAAATCAGTGGATTTTGAACATGAGATAAGGAATTTAAACTAATTTAAAGGCAGCCATTTCAACCTTTTCAGCCTAAAAACGTAACTGTAGCTCTGTGTTGAACGTCTCCTCAACAATATGAAGTCATCCAGTTACAACATTTCACCTTTACGCCTCCATTCACTGGTAATTCTCTCTCCCAGTCTCACACACAAACACACACCTATATCTAGGATCAAGCCAAAGTCAATCTGATTAGTCAGCTTTAAGAGGGCTGCCAAATATCCCCGTCATACACACCCACCTGCACGCAGAGCATGCAGCAGCACTGGAGGGAAATGCAGCTTTCTTACTCATGACAGGAACTTCAGAGAAGTGGGTTTAAATGTTTCTGTAGTTGCTGAAGTGCTTCGCTGCTGAATTCCTGCAGACGAACACACCCTGCAGCTGGCAGAATGACGTCTTCATCAGCCAATCAGGAACCCCGATATGTTCCAAACCTTGTGTGCATTTAGCGTCATGAACCTCCGAACACCTCCCACACACCAACTCTCATTCCACAACAGTGTCAGTGAGTGAAGAGGGAAATAAAAGCTTGTCTCTCTGTGTGTGTGTGTGTGTGTGTGTGTGTGTGTGTGTGTGTGTGTGTGTGTGTGTGTGTGTGTGGACTACTCCAATTGACAAGGGAGGGGGAGGGCAGAAAAAAAGAAA
The DNA here is from genome assembly GCF_933228915.1 of Telmatherina bonti. Classification (NCBI taxonomy): domain Eukaryota; kingdom Metazoa; phylum Chordata; class Actinopteri; order Atheriniformes; family Telmatherinidae; genus Telmatherina; species Telmatherina bonti. The sequence continues at coordinate 7,079,451 of NC_136626.1, read as the reverse complement.
AGGTCTGACATTGTCAGACAAATAAGTGGGGGATGAGCTCGCTGGAACTCTACTGAGAATCTCTGCATGGGAACAGGACGGGAGGTGGAAACAAAGCCGGCTGATTACAGGCCGGCAGGCTGTGTGTGTGTGTGTGTGTGTGCGTGGGGGGGGGGGGTCCTCTTTGTGTCTGTGGACAAGTGTACCAAAAGAAGGGCGGGTGTGTGTTTTTTATGCTGGCACTAAACTGAGTCATCACCTTTAATGAAAACAGTTTGAATCAGGTTAAAAGGAAAACACTGAGTCAGGTTGACGGATCTGAATAACTCACAAACTGTGATAAATGAGCCAATAGAACGTTTATCCTACAAAATCATCTTCAGGTTATTGTCTCATTAAACCAGCGTTTGCCAAACTGGGGCCTGAAATCATTTCCAGATCACTAAAAAAGAAATAAAACCTAGATTAGTCAAATTTAATGTCTTAATTAATGAGTTAATGCAAACAGATGAATCAGTTAAATTAAGGTCATAAATTTTCAATGAATTAATGTGTAAAAAACAAAGTTATTACGAATTAAAGATTATAAATATTGCGTTATTATTGTTACAGCAGAGAACCAAAACCACTTACTCCTCCTTTTCACGACATTTCGGATTGATTCTGAACTTTACCATACATACCGAAGTATGTCCGTCATCCTACGTCCCGACAGGAGTCGGCGTCCAGAGTAGAGTCGGAGTCCAGACAAGAGTCGGCGTCCCGACAAGAGTCGGCGTCCCGACAAGAGTCGGCGTCCAGAGTAGAGTCGGCGTCCAGAGTAGAGTCGGCGTCCAGAGTAGAGTCGGCGTCCAGACAAGAGTCGGCGTCCAGACAAGAGTCGGCGTCCAGACAAGAGTCGGCGTCCAGACAAGAGTCGGCGTCCAGAGTAGAGTCGGCGTCCCGACAAGAGTCGCCGTCCAGAGTAGAGTCGGCGTCCCGACAAGAGTCGGCGTCCAGACAAGAGTCGGCGTCCAGACAAGAGTCGGCGTCCAGAGTAGAGTCGGCGTCCAGACAAGAGTCGGCGTCCAGACAAGAGTCGGCGTCCAGACAAGAGTCGGCGTCCAGAGTAGAGTCGGCGTCCCGACAAGAGTCGCCGTCCAGACAAGAGTCGCCGTCCAGACAAGAGTCGGCGTCCAGACAAGAGTCGGCGTCCAGACAAGAGTCGTTGTCCAGACAAGAGTCGTTGTCCAGACAAGAGTCGGCGTCCAGACAAGAGTCGGCGTCCAGACAAGGGTCGGCGTCCAGACAAGGGTCGGCGTCCAGACAAGGGTCGGCGTCCCGACAAGAGTCGGCGTCCCGACAAGAGTCCTCGTCCAGACAAGAGTCGGCGTCCAGACAAGAGTCCTCGTCCAGACAAGAGTCGGCGTCCAGACAAGAGTCGGCGTCCAGACAAGAGTCGGCGTCCAGACAAGAGTCGGCGTCCAGACAAGGGTCGGCGTCCAGACAAGGGTCGGCGTCCAGACAAGGGTCGGCGTCCAGACAAGAGTCACCGTCCAGAGAAGAATCCTCGTCCCGACAAGAGTCGGCGTCCAGACAAGAGTCGGCGTCCCGACAAGAGTCCTCGTCCAGACAAGAGTCCTCGTCCAGACAAGAGTCGGCGTCCCGACAAGAGTCGGCGTCCAGACAAGAGTCGGCGTCCAGACAAGAGTCGGCGTCCCGACAAGAGTCCTCGTCCAGACAAGAGTCGGCGTCCAGACAAGGGTCGGCGTCCAGACAAGAGTCACCGTCCAGAGAAGAATCCTCGTCCCGACAAGAGTCGGCGTCCAGACAAGAGTCGGCGTCCCGACAAGAGTCCTCGTCCAGACAAGAGTCGGCGTCCAGACAAGGGTCGGCGTCCAGACAAGAGTCACCGTCCAGAGAAGAATCCTCGTCCCGACAAGAGTCGGCGTCCCGACAAGAGTCCTCGTCCAGACAAGAGTCCTCGTCCAGACAAGAGTCGGCGTCCAGACAAGGGTCGGCGTCCAGACAAGAGTCACCGTCCAGAGAAGAATCCTCGTCCCGACAAGAGTCGTTGTCCAGACAAGAGTCGGCGTCCAGACAAGAGTCCTCGTCCCGACAAGAGTCCTCGTCCAGACAAGAGTCGGCGTCCAGACAAGAGTCGGCGTCCAGACAAGAGTCGGCGTCCAGAGAAGAGTCGCCGTCCAGACAAGAGTCGCCGTCCAGAGAAGAGTCCTCGTCCCGACAAGAGTCGGCGTCCCGACAAGAGTCGGCGTCCCGACAAGAGTCGGCGTCCAGACAAGAGTCGGCGTCCAGACAAGGGTCGGCGTCCAGACAAGGGTCGGCGTCCAGACAAGGGTCGGCGTCCAGACAAGGGTCGGCGTCCAGACAAGAGTCAGCGTCCAGAGAAGAATCCTCGTCCCGACAAGAGTCGTTGTCCAGACAAGAGTCGGCGTCCCGACAAGAGTCGGCGTCCAGACAAGAGTCGGCGTCCAGACAAGACCTGCATATTGGTCACAGTTTTGCAAGAAGTTGACCTCTAGAACCTGATCAACCCAGACAACTAGGATATGAGCAAACTAAACTGTTCGGACCTGATGAACTGACACCACTAGAATCTGTTCGTCCCAGACCACTAGGATATCATCAACCTGGACTGCTAGGACCTGATGGACCCAGACCACCAGGACCTGATACAGATCTATATTTTCTTGCCTGTGGTAGATGTGAAACACGCATTTTAAAAGGTCCGATTCATTTGAGAAGTGACGCTTGAACACAGTCTAAGTCCAGAATAACGTTGCACCCCAGACCAAGTCTAGCGGACCATCCTGATCTGAATGCACCGCCAGATCTCTCCAACTCATCATGTCAGGGTCTTTGGTTTTCTGGTGTCATATAAACGTGCTTCATTGCCTGTCAGTGTCATTATCTTCCTTTAACTGAACGTTTATGCAATGAAATGATGCAAAACCAAGTTAGTCCAACACCTTTGTCGTCCTGCTATGCAACATGAAGCATATTAACTGCAGCCAAACAAATCCTGAAACAACAGCAAGTTTGTCTTAAACTGAAGCCGCTGCTGTTTTCTTTGTTGATCTTATTAGATTCTGACAGCACGACTGAGGAGGCCTTGCTTTAATTAAGAGGGAGGCTCCTCCTCCTGCTGCTGCTGCTGCTTTTCCTCCTACACAGTCAATTCTTCATGAGTAAAGGAGCACCAGCCCCCCCCAATAACTGTGTTTTCAGGGAGTTTTGCACATTGGCCTATTCATCCTGTAAATGTTCTGAAAACAGCCACAAGTGCAGAAGAAAGCTGTTCTACATCCATCATGGCTGTGGAGCTCTGCACTAACAGTTGCATGCTGCGTGGACTACAGCTGGATGCTTTAAGACGCAGAACCAGCACAGCTTTTTTCTTTTATTAGCCTCCTTCGTGCTAATGCTGCCAAAGTAAGCGGCGTTCATTTACACATTAGGACAAATAAAGAAGGAGTAAACAAAATCTTACATAAGCATGTTCAGCGAGCGCACACAGGCTGACAAATTTCCCCTCACACACAGCAAGATGTGATGCAGGAGGGGGCGTGTTTTTGTTAAAAGCTGCATAATTTTGCCATTTTTTAATTCATTATAAATGGAAAATGTTCCTTATTAAAAATGTATTCTTTAGACTTCACCCCAGCTCTCCACCCAGTATGATGAAAGTCAGCCTGGGACTCCCTGTTTCATCTGGTTACCCACCAGAAAGTGCAACATAACGCCATCATCAGATCATCAACCAATCACAGCAACTCACCTGAACAGGTTCTCCGCTCCAGCTCTCATGCGCATCTCCTTATTGATCTGCTGGTTGATGCGAGCGCGTCGGTGCTGCAGTTTACTGCGCTGAGTTTGAGCGAAAGGATCGCACCCCTGCAGGAGAAAAAAGTTGACGACTTTCCAACAACAAATCTCACAACGTTCAACATTAAAATAACTTGATAACATGTCAGCTAAACAGGAAGTAGCAAAGAGCCCCAACATAACATATTATAGATATAATCAATTAAAGTTCTCATGGAAATGATTGGTGTTTCCAATCATTCTAAGGACACCCAACGATACACACCTCTGTGATGGCAAATAGGCCACTTTCAGAAAGAGGTGCAAAACATTAGTGACTGTTGGTCTCTTAAAGATATTGGCTGCTTCTAGGGATGGGAAAATCTAATCTAAACATCGAAAATCTGGATTTTTTGCGTCACAATTTTTTTATTTTGCAAACTAAGAATAATCCATTATGAAATTTTATCATTTTTATTGTTTTTATTGATCTTTTTACTTGTCTTCTTGGGCATTATAGCAGCAGAATGATGATCTGGCTGCTGTGAGCTTGTTTCATAACTGAAATCAAGAAAAATGACGAGCAAAAAAAGGTTTTGTACATTTTTTTTTGTTTCGTTTTTAACTCTACAAAAATCCGCAGGCTCAAAGAATCCTGAGAATTGCAATTTAAATTGAATCGGCACCCAAAACATCAGAATCGAATCGGGACAAAAGCATTTCGTCACAGCTGTAGGAGCTTCTGTAGAGATGTTATTCACTCAGACATCCTGATAGCAGCGACAACATGCACACAATATCTGATGTGGCATTCACAGTAAGCTGGGACAGAAGGGAGATATGTGACTGAAATCCTTAGAAACAACCGTCACATTTCCATAAAAACCTGCAGTTGTCATAAGAAACATACTGAAAGTAAACAGATGAAACTGAAAATATGACTCAGCCGTCGTTGGTATGAAGACCTCTGACTGGAACGGCTGCACAATGTGAGGAAAACATCCAATATCATTGCTAATTATTGGAATTCTATCATGTGCAATTTGTAAACAAATCCTGAATTATTTGGTGTTTATCTCAAATATGTTGCATCCCTTCTACACCTATTCATGCTATGTTATGCTGATATTTCTTTAAATGTGTGTGTGTGTGTGTGTGTGTGTGTGTGTGTGTGTGTGTCAGAGCAGAAGCTGCAGTGTTTCAAACACCGTTAAGCTCAGTTAAGTCTTGTTTCTTTGACATAGATGATGCGAAAACCAGGTGATTGGGTTCATTACTGCAGAGAACAGTTTGCACAGTGCTGGTATTCATCTTAAGAGTAATGCGATGTGTCAGATTCATCTGATCAGAAGCCAAAACAACCTGCAGTCTGTCTGTCTATAGGACTGCAGCGCTTTGAACGAAGTGTTACGATGTCTGACTCGATCAGATGATACTCATCACGACCAAGGAAAGCAGCGCTTGCTGGAAAGAAGCTCCACTTTGCATTTTATCCATTTATGCTTCAAATTTGACCTCTTTTTACTTTCTCATGAAGTAAAGTACATCATATTTGCTTTGTTTTCCAGCAAACATGAACACCGCATGAATATAAGCTGAAAATCAACTTACGGCACCCTCTTTTTGAACATAGATATAGCTTTTTATTAATAGACGTTTTTGTGCAGGCAGACCGGCAGACCGCCCACTGAGAGGCTTACCTCTGTCGGACAGGATGTTCCCAAGGTGATGAATGATAAAACAAACGTGATTTTGCTCAGGAGAAAAAAGAAATATGTATTCATGACATGAAAGCAGCTTGCTGTGTTTCAGTATGAGGAGAATCTTCTCTAAGAGGGCCTGGTAACAAGTCAAACCTCTTTATCTCTGTGAGGATTCACCAGCCTCCCTAAATCTAACTGTAACAGGACACAAACACTTTCCCCACAGCTGATTATTTAACTTCTACTCACTGTTTCTCACAAAGCAGCACAGTTTTACACTGTCAGAGCAGCAGATGTATCGTTGCGACATACAGAGGAGCTGTACTGTAAACATGAGACTACTCCCTTTTCTTATCCCAGCAGATTTTTCCTCTACCAGCTCCATTTTGCTCCCAGCCAGCTTGTAAAGAGCATGTATTTCGTAAGTATCTCATTTTCACACACCCCTTCCCCCCTTCATCTGTCTGAATTGCTGGTGTGTGTTTAGCATGCACACGTCAAGTAATCCTCAGTGTGTTTGCGTGGATTAAGCCCCTGGCCGAGCTCCCACCTCTACTCACCCATCAGGGGAGCAGGATGATGGAAGCTGCTCAACTACAGTCCAAGTGTTCAATGTCCAGGTGACTCTGACATCACATCTCAGCACAACTCTTAAAGTGAAGCATCTGGATCTCCAGCTTCTTGTCTGTTATGGTTATAGCTTTTCCTCACTCATATCAAATCAGAAACATCTCCAACAAGTAGGATGATGCTATTTTTCAAATAAATCCACTCACATCTGCTAACCAGATAATCGGTTTACCTGAGTTACAAATGAAGAAAAGTCCTCCGAGCAAATGCACATAATATTTTAACATGTGCATGCTCTATAAAACCACAGCAGACTGTCTAATATCATCTTTGATTACTTGCATTTAACTGTTGCACAAAACAGCAGGGGGGTTCACAAGTAAACAAAGGCTACAAGCAAACTTAACAACACAACAGTTCTGACAGAGAAACAAATCTTTTCAAGCTCTCCTCACTATGTTGCTTCCACCAAAACACAAGCTGAAAGTAAGGAAATCACATCTGACATGCAGAAGAGACAATATCACCAACATGTGAGCCAGTATTTCTAACTTTTGCGTTGCAAAATGATGTTTAATGTGACAAAATCAGCCAAAAAGCTTCATCTGTTCACGTTTCATGGCTTGAAACAAGCAGCTGGTGTCACACAGCTCATGTGTAGACAGATTAAACAGAATTCTATGACTTTAAAAAAAATAATTTAAAAAAAATCATTTCCTTTTTAGAGTGTATATGTGTGTGTTTACAGCCTCCTTGCCTTGCGGATGCTCCCGCCGTGGCTGCTGTCTGCAGGCAGTGATAAAGGCATGTCGTCGTCGTCCGAAACCCCGTCTGACAGCAACTCAAACTCTCTGTGGACATTAATTACAGAAGTTTTCACTCAAATGTGCACCAATTTGCACATATTAGACATGTACTAAAGTTAGCTGAAAAATACAACCCTCACAACCCAAATAAACACTTCTTATTGCGTTAAACTGGCTCGTTCAGTTAGCTGATGGTAACACTTGCCTTGAAGCAGGTTCCTCCATGGTGAACATACAGGCAGCTGGAAATCCCCTACATCTTTCCAGCTAACTTTTTTTTAATCACTTAAACACGCTGTAAACATGATGCAACAGAGAAGAGCGGGTGAACTTTTCCCTCCTGAGCAAACCAGCCTGAAGTCTCCCCTCTCTCTGTGATACAACCTCCAAGCTGTTTTCAGACTTGTGGGGCAGCTGCAAAGGGCTTATTCAAAGAGGTGGGACGTGACGGAGGCTGACAGCCAATCACAGCACGCGTTACAACAGCAACGACAAATCTGACGAATCACAGGGAGGATCAGGAATGAACGGCAGCCTAATGCGACCAATTAGAAGTTACTTTAGGCGTCTTCTTGTACTGTGAGCCGTTGTTATGGTAACGATTGGGCTGTGGCTCTTGTGCGAACTAATAAAAAAAAAAGGGTTAGCTTCAACTCATGTTCAGCGTGGGACAAAATAAACTTTATTTATTTATTTACGCAATATTTATTAATTCCCATTTCTGTTATTTGTGTGTGTGTGTGTGTGTGTGTGTGTGTGTGTGTGTGTGTGTGTGTGTGTGTGTGTGTGTGTGTGTGTGTGTTTGTGTTTGTGTTTTATCCTAAACTAGAGCAGTAATTCCCAACACTGGTCCTCCAGGCGCTTCATACCGCAGGCAGGGCCGGATTAAAAGTGTACAGGCCCCTGGGCCCAGAGTGTCCCATGGGCCCCCCTTTACCCAGCGCAACATTGGGAAAATTGTGAATGATACAGTGTGAAACGACATTTCCAACATCTCTCAGCCAGTGGTACCACTAGCAATAGACACTGTGGTGTAACTACCTGGCTTTTTTGTACATTTTGTTTTATGTCCAAACTGCTTGTGTTTCGCCTATGTGGGCCCCACTCATCTCCAAATGGGCCCCAAGTGGGCGTGGATCCCTGGGCCAATGCCCATAATGCCCACTGGATAATCCGGCCTTGACTACAGGTATTGGATGTTTCCCTGCTGCAACACGCCTGATTCACATTAAATTGATCTCTGAAAAGCTCTGCATAAGTCTGCTTTAAGTCAGGTCAGATGTGTTGCAGCAGGGAGACATTGAAAGTCTGCTGGACACTGGGCTTTTAGGACTGGAGTTTGCCATCGCTGTGCTGGAGATCTTTGAATTTATTTAAAAAGTGGCCACCTGGTTTTAACTAATCAAACAGGTATGAACCTCCTTTTGGATCATTAATTCATGGGTGAGTGTTTTTTTTAGCTGCAATAAATTATTAACCCCAATTGATGCAATGAGCTTCTCATTTCTTAAGCAACCATATGGGAATACACAGTCTGAATACATGGAAAAGATGTTCGTCCATCCATCTGTTTTCTTCCACTTATCCAGGGTCGTGGGGGCAGCAGCTTAAGCAGGCAAACCCAGACCTCCCTCTCCCCAGTCACATTTGCCAGCTGACCAGGAGAATCCTGAGGCGCTCCCATGCCAGACGGAAGATATAATCCCTCCTGTCCTGGGTCTTCCCTTAGGTGTCCTCCGTAAGGGACATGCCTGGAACACCTCACCAGGAAGGCGTCCAGGAGGATGTTAGTTGGTTTAAAAATCATCTAAGGAGATGCAAAAACTGCTCAAATTAAACTCTTCATGTTGGTGGCTTTTTTAACAACTGTGCACTATATCATTTTGCCACTTGGGGGCAGTTTTTACCTTCATACAGCCAAGTTAAAAAATGTGTTTCTACACTAGATTTAAGTTCTGCACACCAAGGATTCAACTGAGTATTTCATAATGACGAGAGATAAAATGTGTTTAACTCTCTAATTCTATTCTTTTTAGTTGATCGATATTTTGGCCAAAACACAATCAGTCACAACTTTGAACGGTAACCATTTAACAAAAATATTCTCACAACATAACACATTAAAAAAAAAAAAAAAAAAAGCAAAGAGATTTGCTAAATTCAGCCTGCACCATGAGGAAAGTTATCCTGCATCATTAATTTGCCTTTTCCAAACAGAATTCACCTGTAAGGGTCAGTTTGGTCCTTTTTGCTTCTCATCAGGCCATATTTTATATACATACATATATATATATATATATATATATATATATATATATATATATATATATATACATATATATATATATATATATATATATATATATATATATATATATATATATATATATATATATATTAGTGACATATTCAATTATATCTTAATGCACTTAATTCCAATTTTAATTATTAATGACACATTTAATTAATTAATTAATTAACTAATTTTAGATTTAATGTTTTAACAAATTAATGACACATTTATTTAACTAATTAATGATGTATTTAATAAATTGTGGCACTTTTACTTCTCCATAGCTTTGGGTAAATTAGTGTATTTTTAATCTTTAAATGAGATCAGATGAGCATTTTCTTGCTGAACCAGGTTAATGTTTACACATTGACACAAACCAGTCAAACTAACAAGCATGTTTTTGTGCTGTGGCATGAAGCAGAATTACCTGGACAGGTAATGCAACATGTCATAGTATTGTTTCATTACAAAACTATTATTTAAAGAGGCACCATGATAATGTTACTGCTTGTGCAGAGTAAAAGCGGCTGATTTATGGCGTGCACGGTCCTCTCCTGGGCTGCGGAGGCTGTAGATGCTCGCTGAGTAGCAGGACTTGTGAAGCAAGGTGACAGCTCTCGGGACGAGGCTGCTGAGGAGACAGGAGGTCTCTCCGAGCGGGCAAGGGGCAGTTTTTGGAACAGATGGTTACCTGGGTGGGCGGGGTGGCTGGAGAGCCTCACTCGCCTTTCATTCCTGTGTTATGCACCTCTTTAACCGGGGGGAGGCCTCTGATGGGCAACAGCAGCCCTCAGCGGTGCTGATTACAAGCTGGACTTTGGACTCAGGATGCAGGAACTCTCTAAACTAAGCAGGTGAGTCGAAGTGATGAAAAATTTAAACAATGGCCAGTTGTGATGCGTGACCTGTCAAATTACATATATCTGCTGCTGCACACTCTCCTCCATGCAGCAGATTATTTTATCCTGCACAGTGATGAGGACTGGATGCTGAACAGTGAATACAAACGAAGAGGAACTGGTTTTTCAACTCAGTCTATGCTAAGTTGTTCCACAGCACAAAACACGCCCATAAGGGGCCATTTTGTAAGACGGTTACCATTTCAGGGTCCAGAATTACTTACAAGTGCAGATATTAGTCATAAAACCATTTGTAAAAGGTAGAAGGGGATGGTTGTGTCATGAGAGTGGTGGAGGTGAGAACCCAAACGAAGGAATCTGAGACAGGGATGCAGATTATCAAGAAGTTTTAGTGAACTGAAACAAAGGGAAGCGAACATGGGAGGCAATGGATGAGCACTGGGAACAGAAACCCAGGGGTATGAATCCACACGAAAACCAACAAGACACAGGTGAGGTGAATGAACTAAAAGAGACCAGGTGAATCTAATTAACAAGAACAAAGGCTAAACAAGAAACAAGGGAACTAAACCAGAACTGAAGACACAAAACACGCATCATGACAGTATGTGGCTTTAATCTGCACACAGGTTCAGCTTGTTTCAAACTGGGTTATCATTTTTCCAGCATGTATTTCCATGCTGAATCCCAGCAGCAGGACACAAGAGCAACTCAGCTGTCTGAAGCTGAAAAACAAAGATGGAACAAACGAAAGTTTCTGCAGTCTGTGCAAATTAAGCAGAAAAGATTTATTGCTTTTATTCTTCGGCAAATGGGGACGTCGGCAGGCTTCGACAGATTCCCAAAGAGTTGAGAATACATCCAGTCTGATGACTGAAAAGGTGAAAATGCCATTAATGTCACAATAGCTCATCCAGATGGAGTTATGTCTTGTTGGTCTTTGAACCAGCAACCCACTGGCACAGCTGGAAATACTAAACAGGTCTGGTTTGTAATATTTGGAGGGTCAGTAAAGTTCCTAACACTTTGTAGTGGTGATATTGTGACATTAGTATTTCCACTGCATCTTCGCAGCCCAGCAGTTGGTCAGTGTGAGACTGAAGTCGCTGAGGGAGGGAGGGAGGGAGGGGGGGGGGGGGGGGGGGGGGGCTGGATATTGGGGGAAAAACAAAAATCCTGCAGCATGTCTCCTCAAGGTCAAGTTAGTCCAGTTACGGACGGATTCTGTTGCATTACGATGAAACCAGCAAGCTATGGATCACTGATGTTCTTGTTGCTTTTTAGAATTCAGATAAATGTTATTTTAGTGCTTCAGCGCTTCAGGACATCTAGGAAATGATATTCATATTCAGTCTGCAGGCTCTGACCTTACACAGACATTTCCACCACAGTCAGGATTACCAGCGAAGAGAACTGGGAAGTTTATCAGCGAGTCACGAAGGAGATCAAAGTATGGTCAGGGAAAAATCTCTCACGTCGCGTTCCTACATCAGCATGGACGTGCACGATGCACGCAAGCTGGTTTGATCCTGCACTGTTTGAGTTTATTTCCCCTGACACACTAGAGAGAATAAACCTCTGTGTCCAGTCTGTCCATGCCTAAACGTCCTGCTCCCAAGCAGCTCGACAGCTCCTGGACCTGACTTAGCTGCCTGAATGGCAAAACCTGAGTCGGCTGAACAACTGCTGGATGTAAAGGGAAAGGCTCATTATGAACCTGTGAAGATTTTGCAGCTGTCAATGTGTTTGCATGGACCAAAAATCTGCAGCTTGAGTCAGTTTGCAGTTTCTTGCTTTGCTTTGCGACCAGATGTTTGCAAAAAAAACAACTATTTTACAACCATGCAAATCCTCATACACATTCACTAACTCACATTTGTCTAAGCAGACAATACAAACTGAAATTATTTGCAAACATTCATTCAAACTGCAGAAACTTTATGGCTTCTTAATAAGCCCATAGTACAGATGAATCTGACTCTTCACTACCTGACATCCTCCTTCACTCACCGGGACTGAATCTGAGTTCAACACCTCCTTTGGGTCTGAGGTTTTTCCCACTAACAAGCCTGTTCCTGAGTCAGCATCTGGTGCCTGGTTCTGCTAATGTCTTTCCAGCTCCATAGTCATACATGTGTCTCAATCCGGATCCTTTTGCTGATTCAAACACCATGTATGCGTTCACACTGACATTTACTTTAAAACTCAGTGCTCTGAAAATACCTGAAAAGTGTCCTAAAATTGGCCAAAACTCCAGTGTGATACAATAAACAACACACACACTAAATGGACGCCATTTTGACGACATAGTGGAACAGTTTACCAGAGCTTAAAGTATGAAGACATGCAAAAACCTGTGAACCTTGTGCATTTACTTATGAAATGTCCTGAAAAGGTGAGCCTATCAGTGGAGCAGTGTTGCCATCAGGCGAGCATGTAGGATGGTCAAACACTGAAATAAACAAACAAATAAACTCGTGTTTGGCCAACAGGAGCAGGAACCTGCATCAGCTTTGGATGTGACATAGTTTACACTTGGGGTCAAGTAAGAGGTTAATAAAAGAAAGTAAAATCACGAGTAGGAAATTCATCTGCAGGCCGCCCGATGCTCCAACGTTTCTAACGGTAAGCGCAAAAAGTCAGTCAGTGCTCCATTTAGGTCACTACAATTCAGTGTAAGAGACACACTCAGTCTCGGTTGTCATAGACCCCCTCTGGGTTGGTTCTGTGTTCGCTCAGCTCGCCGTCAGTAAGAAATAAAACAAGATTATTTGCCAAACTGCTTCAGAACAATCATGTCTGGTTACTTTCATTTCGTCTTACTTCATTTATTTTACCAAGAAGATCAGAAGTCTGAAAGGTCACACAGTCTTATCAAGAGTCATGATTCGTTAAAACGCTGCAGGGCTCAGACACTTCAGTGAAACAGATTAATGAAAACTCATCTTTCCATCTGGTACCGGCTGCGTACCGCCTGGAATTCACTGCCTCCCCGCTTCATGTTGGGCTTCAGTTTTTAAATTATGTTATTTTTAAGGGCAAAGTTTTACAGACATTTTGTTTTGTAATGGCAGCTTCTGATTTGTAAAAGCAAATGAAAACTCATCGTTTCCAGTTTTAATGAGAGTAATGCAAACATGAAGCTGTATTTCCACACTGGGATGTAAAATAAAGTACCAGTTTGAATTCAAGGTGCAGAAATGGTCTAAAAGGCAGACGCTTTGCTGCTTTGCAATTGTACAAGAAATGGGTGTTGACAACTTTTTGTAATTCATGTATAAATCACTTGTGTGTGCTCGTAACTACCCAGGAAGGTCTAAAAAGTTTATTTACATTGTGTTACCTTTAGAACACGTCAATTCTGGCAAAATGTCTTGTGGAGAAGAGGATTTGAAGAACATGAATTAAAAAAATTATTAAGATTGGAGAAGGAAATTCTAACCTTCCCAAGAAACCTCCAAAAAATCCTTAAGGGCAGTCTAAAACCCAAAGACCTCTATGATGACATTAACCATGGGTGGAAATGTTCCCTTGCATGGATGGGGATCACCAGGATCCCCCTCTGGAGCCAGGCCTGGGGGTGGGGCACAAGAGCGAGTGTCTGGTGGCCGGGCCTTTGCCCGTGGGGCCTGGTCGGGCTCAGCCTGAAAGGGTTACATGGGCCGCGCCTCCTGTGGGCTCACCATATGCAGGAGGAGCCGTAGGGGTCGGGTGCAGTGGGAGCTGGGCGGCAGCAAGAGACCCTGGCGGTCTGATCCGCGGCTGCAGTAGCTGCCTCTAGGGACATGGAATGTCACCTCTCTGGTGGGGAAGGAGCCTGAGCTTGTGCGTGAGGTTGAACGATTCCGGATAGATATAGTTGGACTCACCTCGACATATGGCTTGGACTCTGGAACCAGTACCCTCGAGAGGGGCTGGACCTTCTTCCACTCTGGAGTTACTCATGGTCAGAGGCGCCAAGAGGGTATGGGCAATTCTCATCAGCCCTGCTCATCATGGGCTTTCCATAATGAACACAATGTTCAAACTCAAGAGTTTCCCTATGTACACCTGGCATCAGGACTCCCTGGACAGTGGTTTGATGATCGATTTTGTAATCGTATCATCGGACCTGTGGCCATATGCCTTGGACACTCGGGTGAAGAGGGGGGCGGAGCTGTCAACTGATCACCACCTGGTGGTGAGTTGGTTCAGCTGGTGGAAGGAAGCCGGTCAGATCTGGCAGGCCCAAACGTGTTGTGAGGGTCTGCTGGGAACGTCTGGCTCAGTCCCCTGTCAGAGCGAGCTTCAACTCCCACCTTCAGCAGAGCTTCGAACATGTCCCGAGTGAGGCGGGGGACATTGAGTCCGAATGGGCTGTGTTCTGTGCCTCTATTGCTGAGGCGGCCGGCCGGAGCTGTGGCCATAGGGTCGTTGGTGCCTGTCGTGGTGGTAATCCCAGAACTCGTTGGTGGACACCAGCAGTGAGGGATGCCGTCAAGCTGAAGAAGGAGTCCTATCGAGCCTTCTTGGCCTGTGGGACTCTGGAGGCAGCTGATGGGTACCAACAGGCTAAGTGGCATGCAGCTTCGGCTGTCGCCAAGGCACAAACTCTGTCATGGGAGGAGTTCATTGAGGCCACGGAGAATGACTTCCAGATGGGTTCAGGGCGATTCTGGTCCACCATCTGGTGATTCAATAGAGGGAAGCAGTGCTCCGTCAATACTGTGTACAGTGCAGATGGGGACGTTGTGGGTTGATGGAAGGAATACTTCGGAGACCTCCTCAATCCTATCAACATGTCTTCCCAGTGAGGAAGCAGAGCTGGGGGGACTCGAAGACATTCGACCATGTGCCCCGGGAACTCCTGTGGGGGGTACTCCGGAAGTATGGGAAAAGGGACCCCTTTGTACGAGCTGTCCTGTGACAGGTGTCAGAGCTTAGTCGGATTTGTTTCCGGTGAGGGTTGGACTCCGCCAAGGCTGCCCTTTATTGCCGATTCTGTTCATAATGGACAGAATTTCTAGGCGCAGCCGAGGTGTTGAGGGGATCCGGTTTGGTGGCCTCAGGATTGGGTCTCTGCTTTTTGCGGATGACGTGGTCCTGTTGACTTCATCTGGCTGTGATCTCCAGCTCTCACTTGAGTGATTCATAGTGGAGTGTGGAGCGGCTGGGATGAGAATCAGCACCTCCAAATCTGAGACCATGGTCCTCAGCCAGAATAGGGTGGATTGCCCTCTCCGGGTCGGGAGTGAGGTCCTGCCTCATGTGGAGGAGTTTAAATATCTCGGGGTCTTGTTCACGAGTGAGGGAAGGACGGAGCGTGAGATGGACAGACGGATCGGTGCGGCGTCTGCAGTAATGCGGACTCTGTGCCGGTCTGTCGTGGTGAAGACGGAGCTGAGCCAGAAGGCGAAGCTCTCAATTAACTAGTCGATCTACATTCCTACCCTTACCTATGGTCATGAGCTGTGGGTCGTGAACAAGATTTTGTATACAGGCGGCTGAAATGAGTTTCCTCCGTAGGGTGGCCGGGCTCACCCTTAGAGATTGGGTGAGGAGCTCAGTCATCTAGGAGGATATCAGAGTAGAGCCGCTGCTCCTCCGCATCGAGAGGGACCAGTTGAGGTGGCTCAGGCATCTGGTCAGGATGCCTCCTGGACCTCCCTGGTGAGGTGTTCCAGACATGTCCCCTGTGAGGGAAGTAGACCTCGGGGGAGACCCAGAACACGCTGGAGGGATTATATCTCTCGGCTGGCCTGGGAACGACTTGGGATCCCCCTTGTGGAGCTGGCAAATGTGGCTGGGGAAAGGGAAATCTGGGCTTCCCTGCTTAGGCTGCTGCCACAGCGACCCAACCCCAGATAAGTGGTAGAAGATGGAGATGGATGTCTTGTGCAGAAAAGGATTTGAAGAAGATGAGTTAAAAGAATTATTAAGATTGCACAAGGAACTTCTAACCTTCCCAAGAAACCTCCAAAAAATCTTTCATGGCAGTCTGAAAACCAATGTAATGAATCAGAAATTGGGCATCACCTCATATTTAAAAAAAAAGAACTGTTTATACTATTTCTCTTCTTGGGTCGGGTCCGTCACAGTGAATCATCACACAGCTTGTACATGTTTTATGCCAGATGGCCTTCCTGACGCAACCCCCTGCACGTATCCGGGCTTGGGACCGGCCTTCAGAGAACAACAGTGTCCCCTTTTGGGGCTGCAGCAGCATAAGGGAGCAGGACTCAAACTGCAGGCCGTCGGGTCACAAGACAAGAGGCTCTACCACCTGAGCCGCTGCCATCTGGTTTTTTGTTATCATGTGACATGTCAAAGTTATTAAACTGGTTGTGTTTGCTCCCAGAGGTGTGAAAAAGTGCTGAAAACAAGCAGAAACCACTGCAGTACTTACCACAAGGCTGTGGGGGGCGCTATGATGACTGAAGAGCAACCCTTCCAAGCTGGAAAAAACGTCTCACATGCGCAGACAACAGTCATGTAACATCTGGCATACATGTTCTCCATATCTGCTTGCTTCTGCTGACAATGCTTCAGTAGCGCAACACACTGCTGTGAACACGGCAGGATTGTCTGGACCACAACACAGCTGGCCACCAACGCCATTGTTGTGTTTGCTGCGTGTTTGTCACACTGACGTCACATCCTCCAGTTGTGCAGCAACGCTGTCCTGACACCACATAGACAGTAGAGGTTAAAAACTGATCCAACTTGGTACCTGCTTTCAGACACGATGGGTTTCATGGAGGCAAATTCTTGGTTTTGTGAGGAATTGTGCGGCAATTCGTCGCCATGCAGACGCCGCCAAATACAACAAAAGAAGGCCGAAGTCCAATGCAATACTGAATAACAAACAAAAACACCAACTAGTTAAATAGGGGGCATCAACATCTAACCCAATATGTTTGGACAATAATGACCTCTGTGAAGAGCGTGCACAGGGTACTCCAAACTCACCTGGTTCGCAAACTCCCACCACATACCTTTTCACAGGTCACCACCTCAGCACAGACTAAGAACCAGAATGGAGTGAATAGAGAAAAGGATCGACTTCAGGGTTAAGCAGCGCTTCAATATGCCCCTGGTCAGACAACACCTGAGGAGACCAGCATAAGCGTTATGCACGTGTTCGACGGCAACGTTTCTACAATAAAGTGACGCAAAATGACTCAGAAACTGTGCGTATCAAAGGCAGGTTGGGTTCTACAAGGTTAAAGTCTAAACAAGTGTTTTTTATTCAGTTTTCCATTAAATGGACTGGAACTTGTCCTGCTGCAGAGATGTGCACGTCAGAGAAAAATGCACACTTTTCCCATGACTTCATTTATTCAACGATTGGAAAGCAATACAATAATCCATCTTATCAATTAAAAAAACAAAAAGCTAAAAAATAAAAACAGCTTATTATTATTTTATGGGAACATTTTTGCAGAGTCAGCTGTTTTTTTTTTTTAAACCCAGTTTCACCTTAAATGTGTGGAAGCATGAAACAGAAATGTTTGGCTAACCTGTGTTGTTACACTAAAAGCACAGCTTAGACCTGCAGGGTGTGCATGCGACGCCGATCCCAGCCTGCACAGATAAATAAGCTCCGTCAGTCGTGGCTGAGAGTTTTGTAGCCCTTAACCATGAGGTAATACAGGTAAAGAGAAGCCATTTCACACCACACCGAAACATTAAAACAATGAAAGAGCTAGAAACGCTATTTGATCCAAAGGCCACGTTAAAACGTTTAACCAGAAATGTGGCCGCTTCAAGGATAGCGTTCTGTTTCTTTTTTGCAGTCAGGTATAACCAGAGTTCGTAAAGGTGATTTAGCACTTTTTTCACATCAAGCTTATAACATAAAGCTACAAAATGATGCCATTTCATCACCAGGAAGAGGCTTTGCCCCTCAGGAGTCACAGGAAGTTACACGGGAATAAAGGTGCCATTCAAAGTGCCTGATGCAAATTTTACAACCATTAAAAAAACTCCCACAGCTTCAAGGAAAATAAAAAACTGTCAATGTTGCTACGAAGGTGGAGAATTTAATGTTGCTACAAGCAATATCACAGTAAGCACTGACCAACAGCTGGCGGATATTCAGGATGCTTTTTAGGTAAAGTTCACGGCAAGAATGTGGTACTTTCACAAGGTTACATGAAGAGAAGGGTCAGCACGAGGAGGACAAAAAAGAAATCTTTTCTATTCAGACTGGTGTTCCAAAATCACCAGCCGCCATCCTCTTCATGACTCCCAGTATAAAGGAGCCAGTCAGACACAAGCATCTGCCATTATGCCCCCTCAGGTCCATCTTTACGCCGCTGTTCCCACCTGCACGTCAGCGTGCACCGGATAAAGCTTGAACTCACGGCAGGCTTGTAAATCCACTTCAACAAGAAAAGCAAGCAGGTAATGCCGCTTGGTTCGTCTCATGAAAGGTTCGGAGGTCACAGTTAGGTTCCGGAGCAAGTGTCTGGAGGTCGCTGCTCCAGCGTCTCGTCTATGGTGACGGCGATCTCCTCCGGTCTGTTGGGATTCAGGCAGTTGCTGTGGTTCAGGGATATGTAGCTCATTTCCACCAACCGAGGCCTCTCGCCCAGCTCGCTCATCTCCGTCATGTTGCTGATGCAGTTGATCTCAGGCTTGCTGCGGTTTGCAGCTCGACGGGAGCCCAACACCCAGTCTGAAGGGAGACAGAGAGACAGTCAGGGTGCACATCTCTTTTCCTTCCTTTATTATCTAATTACTTTCTTTATTATTTACCTGCTGAAAAAAAGAAAACGAACCTCACAGATGAACCGTGATTAGAAAAACACGTGCATCGAGGATGTAAGCACATGAAAGTCTAAAATCCAAACGTTCCGTCGCTAAATGAAACCTGAATGTGAAAATGCTGCTAAAAGACCATGGGAGGGACCTGATAATGGAAAATGACTGAATTCAGACCAAACCATGATTCAGCAGCTTGTGGAAGCACCATTAGCTGTAATTAGTGGTTTCCAGCACTGGTTTCTGCAGCTCTCTGTGGGTTCCCCCACAGCGTCTCAGTCAGGTGGAGGTCTGGACTTTGACTGGATCATGTTAGCAGCTTGATTCTTTTCCTTTTCAGTCGTTCTGTTGTAGATCTACTGCTGTGTTTGGGATCATCATCCTGTTGCATCAGACTGCTTCGGATAAACTTCAGCTGTCAGACAGATGGACTCAATTCAGTCTCGAGAGAACTTTGGTATCCAGAGTTTATGGTTCACTCAGTGACTCCAAGGAGTCCAGATCCTCTGGCTGCAGAACAAGCCCTGATTATTATCCCTCCATCGCTGTGCTTCAGTCGGGATGAGGTGTTCAAAGTTCAAAGTCTTGTGGTCAGTTCAGATGCAGCTTTACAGCTAATTTTAATATGACTAATAACATCATTTAACATGCTAACTGCAGCCATGCTATTTTAGGCCATTCTAACTGAGGTCATGCTATCTGAGATAATGCTAACTGAGACCATGCTAACTGAGATCATGCTATTTAAGGCCATGCTAACTGAGGTCATGCTAATTGAGGCTATGGTATCTGAGACAATGCTAACCAAGATCATGCCAACTGAGACCATGCTAACTGAGATCATGCAAATTGAGACCATGCTATTTGAGGCCATGCTAACTGAGGTTATGCTATCTGAGACAATGCTAACCAAGATCATACTAACTGAGACCATGCTAACTGAGATCATGCTCACTGAGATCATGCAAATTGAGGCCATGCTATTTGAGGCCATAATAACTGAGGCCATGCCAGCTGAAGCCATGCTAGCTGAAGCCATGCTAACTGAGGCATGCCAGCTGAAGCCATGCTAGCTGAAGCCATGCTAACTGAGGCCATGCTAACTGAGGCCATGCTAGCTGAAGCCTTGCTAACTGAGGCCATGCTAACTGAGGCCATGCTATTTAATGTCATGCTAACTGAATCCATGCTAACTGAGATCATGCTAACTAAGGCCATGCTAGCTGAGGCCATGCTAACTGAGGCCATGCTAACTGAGGTTATGCTAACCGAGACTAGCTTGGGTCTGATTTCCAGTTGAACTTGCTGGGACGTGCATGTGAGAATAATTTTTCTCTCTGCAGCATGATGCACTCCATATAGCTCAGAAATGATCCTACTAGTTGTTTTTTCTTTGATTGCTAATGTCTTTCCTCCTTGACTTGCTTTAATAGACCTGAATGATGCAGGGCATCAAATTTTTTAAACGCCTGCCTTAGGAGAGGAGGAAAAGCTCATTTTAATGTTCTACTGAAGAGGTAATTGAGAGGTTTCCACATCAAGAACTACATGACTTCACCATTCCGTCTCACGCTTCCATAGCTCACCAAGTTTTCAGAGACGGGAGCATAAAGTGCATCCATATGCATGCTGGAACATCAACGCATGAGAATAAAACAAGCATGCTGAGTATTTAGAACATGAACGTAAAAGGACTACAAACTTGATGTGACAGAAGGCTGTGATGGGTTCAGCCTCTGTAATTCCATCAGAGGCAAAGCAGCATAAAATTGATTCTGGGGAAGATGTCTGCGGCACAGCGGCCCCTCATGTGTGGCACTGCCATTTGTAATTGAGACACATCAATCATTGTTCTGTCAGATGTGAAGCTGAGATAAAGGCAGACAGTCATGAGTGTGAAGAACAAACAGAAAGCAGAATGTGATTCCTCACAAGCTCAACCGCCTTTTACATCTTTATTCTCTGTTCAGTCCTTTGGGGAACAAAATAACTCACCTCGCTGCCCAAAAATGTCATTTTTATTTAGATTTAGTGGTCAATACACTCAAAATTATATCAAACAGGTTTTAATCAGTTCTATACATGATCTGAAGTCAGATATGAGGTAGAAAGTGATAAACTTTCCAGACATGCGGAGGTTAAATCAATAATTCTGTGGATGGAACTGAAGCGAGCGTATTCCTCCCCAAAGCAGCCGAACGGAGTTTGTTTGTACAAACGATCGCATTCTGGTGTACGCCACAGCTTTCTTCTTTTAATCAACAAGACTGTTGCTACTAAACAAGAAGCCAACGACACACGAGTCAGGCTCTTTTTAACTTTCACTAGTGTTTTAGAAAACTTTGCAACACACACCAAGGTGTGTGCCGTATCCTCGTAAACACAACAGAAGCGCTGCGTGCTAACTGCTAGCTATCTGCTGCATGTAATCTATGGGTCTTCGCCGACGCCGACTAACAGGTTTTGCTTCAACAGACCAAATGAATAAAAAACATGCAGCTGGACAGACACGACACGGAGGTCTGCCATTGTTGTTGTGTTTTTGTTAGATCATGATGAGTGCCAGATGACGTGAAGATTAGAAAACCAGTTCACACAGACACGACTCGCCTTGCTCTGCAAGAAAATTTCACTCTGGAGGCTGTTTGTCAAATCTTTGTGGTTTTATCCAACCAAAACTCTGTAACCATGGAAACGAGAGGCCAGAATGCAACAAACTTTAACTTTTTACTGTCTTTTTATTGTGTTGTAAACCTAATTTAAACCTAATTTAAACGACAAAAACACTGAGATTTAGTGTTTCGTCCCACACCAGGACTGGAGGAAAATGTTCTGAACTGTTCAGGAAGTAAAAACTGAAGTACAGTCATAAAGATGCTGCTACAAGTAAATTCCTGCATGAACATTCCTCTTCCAGTGAAGGTACAAAATATTTCCAGCTGAGGGTGTAATAACATCAGGATAGTCCGCTAGACTCGGTCCAGTTGGGGACTCGGTTCAGCTGTAGGGGGCTATATCCATGTGGACTGAGATCGTGTTCATGTTGCACTTTGGTCAAACCAGTTAAACCATTAGAATAATATCTCCCCATTCCCACCAGAGGAGGCGCTGCACTAGTATTTAGCAGAAGAGAGGACCAGACCGACGTGAAGAAGAAAACTCTGTTTCCTCCACCTGCCAGTTAAACATGGAGACCAAACTATGACTGTTTTGGGTTTTTATTGTGTCTTATGCAAGTATACAGCAGAAATCCACTGCAACAATGGACGCAGTATGAACACCAGACGAGGCAGAGGACCCTTAACGCCATCGCTGTGGATTTACCCACAATGCAATGCTATGCCACATGCAGGAAGGGACTTGGTTTGTAGTCCGCTTCCTGTATTCGGTCTGCTTGAAACAGACCAAGACCGAGTCGGCTTCTTTGATCCGAATAAGAGTTCATTTGGTGCGTTCACATTTCCCCAAACGAAGCGACTTTCTGAGCAAACGGATTTGGATTTAAATCAGAAAGACTGATGTGAACGTGTCCTAAATGTCCATCCAGAGTTATTCAAAGGTGCACCTGGATCTAAACCTTTATTGCAATTATTGTGGAACATGTTGACAACATGTAGCCTGACAGGAGAAGACGTGGTGGCGTTTAGCTGCCTGAGCAGGCAGAGCACCACGGGATCGAGCCGCCGTTCACGCCGCTGAAACTTATCAATGTGTGGCTGCTCCTGTCAGTTTGACATCTTAAAGTGAGACACTTCTGTCAGTAAATATAAAAAAAAACTTATTTCAGGGGCACCGCTCACTACTGCAGTTCGGAGCGCAGCACATTCAGTTGAAATGAGCATCACAGCTGATCCGCCTGCAGAGTCGTCCCTCCTGCAGCGGAAGATGTCTGAGATCTCTCCGCGTTAGGAGTTAGTGCCTCATGTTTCCAATTAAAATCTGATTTAAATGATCTGCTCTCTGTTTTCACCTCTGCTGGATCTCATTCCCAAACAAGCCTCCAGATCTCATCCAAACCAGAAGAGTCCAAACGCAGGAAGCTGAACATGCCAACAATAAGCTGCTTGGCCTTTGTGTCGCGCTGCGATGACAGGATGGAAGGAAAACCGCTGCAGAAACAGACGCTGCACGTTCACACCTTTACAAACAAACCCAGCTGTTTAGACACACGTGTTTCACATGTGGGACGCTTGCGTGAGGAGAAAAAGCTCTTACAGAGGAAGCTGGGGGAGAGGAGGGGGGGGTGGGGCAGCATGTCTCTGTGGCAAAGCTAAGTGCTGCTCACTGTGACCCACGTCAGCTCGGTTTTTTACCTGGCTCACTGCTTCCGCCGCCGTCACCTTCAGAAACACCTGACCTGCCTCCGCCTGCGGACGACAGAACAGGCATGTCTGAGACTCAGCACGGCGAGTCAACAGATGAAGCAGACAGAGGAGGAAGGCCGAGGCAGACAGGCACACAAGTGGTCATGTGACTGTCACAGTTAGTGCTGTTGCTGCTGAAGAGAGGTGAGACTTCATGACAAAAAACAACATTTCCTCAACATGTCTGTTTGTTTTGCATAAAAACCATAGATAAAAACAGATGGCTGTTCGGTGCATGAAATATAAAACCAACAGGAGGAACTGACCAGCACTCTGACCAGACTTCCCAGCATGGCCAGAATGTTTAAATGGTTCGTGTTTTAAGCTTAACATGCTTCCCTCGGGGGTTAATAACAGAAAATCTGGACGCCATGATGCACTGATGATTTTATATCCAACACCTTCTCGTTATGGAAAGAGTAGCTGCATAGACGCATCGATCCAGCTCTTGCTTCTCTGTACGCACTCGGACCTCGTTTTTCCTATTAAAGTGGCTTTAAGCAGTAATTCTCAGCTGGTCCTCCTTCCTGACCATTTTCCCAGGAACATGTGTGTTTAACTTTGACCTACGTTGACCTTAACAAGGCTCCTACATGCAGGAACGTTTTCCATGAGAATTTTTTAATATACTGCTAAAAATCCTCCACACACCCCAAATGCAACCAATTAAATGCTTCAACACAAAGATAAAAGTATGTTTTCACCTGTGGAACGGACAGGACTGGAAAATCACCATCAAATCACTTCAGCCCACCAGTTTGAAACGATTGGATGGTGTTACGTCAATCAAACTCACCTGCCGTTAGTCCCGCCCCTCCTCTGATCCTGTGCTGTATTTCACTGATACTTCTAGTGAGGAAAACTCACTAAATCACAAGATTTATTGTGTTTTTCAGGATTTTGGAGCCAAATTCTCACCATGTAAAATATGCTGTAAACTGCAGCTGCTGTGCACAAATCCCCATTTAACCCTTTAATGATCACAAGCCCACTTCTCCATCTTTTCACTAAAAAATCTAAACATTTTGAAGAATTTCCTCACGTCCGATAAACTACTGAAGTCAGTGAGAAAAAAAAAGTTGCGTAACTTCTGCGATAGCAGACAGCAAACGGGGTAAAGGAGCGAGAGGGGCTACCAAGGTTCTCCTGGCTGTAGAGCTGCAGGATGCTTCCATAGATGACTGCAAGTCCATGGCTTGTTTATGTTTGTCACTTATTAAGTCTTTTTAACTTGAGAGGAAGAGTGAAAAAATGATAAACAAGATTAAAAGTTTTCCTTATGAGTAAATCAACACGGTCAAAGACTAGCGCGTCTGATGGATGGCTTGTTAGGCCAGAACCAATCAGGTTGCAGCTCAGAGCAGACTGAAGCTAATCTCAATGGCGCCAACAAGCAAACTTCTGATATTTTCACCCATTTTTCTGTTGTTTTTACCCACTAGAGGGATTTTTTGTAGATTTTGAGTCAGTGGAGAATAAACCAAATCATGGCAACTGATCAAAAAGAGCTGATTTCTGTCGTTTGGTGGTCAGAGACCCCACAGAGCTGCTCGGTGGACGATTCCCTCTTCCATGCCCTGAAACCTGGTCTTCAGCTCACTGCTCCTGTGACAGGCCAGAGCCTACACCAGACTTTTACTCTTTCTTTACCTCCACCGAGGACGTTGTGGTTTTGTTTGTTTGTCAGCAGCTTTACGAAAAACCTGCTGGCCGGAATTTTGGGATGTTTTTCTGAGAACGAGTCCTGGTCCGACTCAGGTTCCAGTAAACCTGGGAGGAATTCTGGAAACATGAACTGTAGAAAGGATTCTTCCCAGTATGGCTGGAAATGAGCTGCTTGGTGCAGGTCTGCGCTCGCCGAGTCTTTTCATAGTTTCAAGTTTAATCTATTGTCAGGTTTAATATTTAACAAAACGAGACTCAGTTGTTGGAAAAATGGTTATTCAGCATTAAACTGTTTTAGAAAAACTTTTTCTGGTTGTGTTTCTTTGGACAAGAAGAAAGGAATTATTGTCTTTTCAGACAGATTTAGGTGACACACATGAGGCCTCTCATGGAGACATGTTCCTCCTGTGCGCCTGAGTTCTGGCCAACCTGCTTAAATTCCAACATTCTTCATCATCTATCACTCAGGGAGTTCTTCAAACCTCTACTGCAACCCTCCTCTTTGCTTCTCAGGCAGGTAGTTGAGTTTGACAGGAAGACTCTCTCACAAGGTCATCAGCTGTGTGAGAAAAGCTCCTGCATCAGGACCGCTGGCCTTTTATTGGAGGAGGGGTGGAGAAACACCCCAATAAACACCTCCTCCACTCATCCACAAGTTACAGTCTGTTTCATTCCTGCTTCAGGGATCCTCGGAAGAGAAAAGAGCATGAAGAAATGAAATTCAGGATAAAGTAAATCTGATGTTTCAGCACATATAAACATGTCTATAAAGCTGAACAGGATTAATGGATGGAACACAGTTAAATACTTTACCACCTTTTCCCCCTGATTCAAAATCTCTCCGAGCTCCTTTAATCCCACTGGGGGGGGGGCGTATGCACACGCGCAAACACACAAACAGGGGTCACATACCGACAAAGTCATTAAGCACATCTTTGACCAGGTGTCCAACTATCGCGTACGCCACCGCGACCACCACCAGCGCGGCCATGACCAGGTACAGCACCGCCTTGGGCAGCGGGATGGAGTCACGCGCAGGCGTCCTGTAGTCTGTGTACAGCAGGTCACTCTCCGAGAACGAGTACTGGAAGACCATGCCGGAGGTTTGGTTGGGGTGGAGAGGCGGGTTGCTCGCGCTCATGGCTCCGTCCGGCTGCAGGGACGTCACCACGGTGGTGGTCGCGGTCTCCGCCTGGTCCGTGCTCACCAAGCCCGAGGTTTTATTCATCAGAGGCAGGATCTGAGACAGGAAATAGCTCCAGTCCTTGATGGCACTCGTGTTGCATAAAAACATGGTTTCTTCCATGCAGGCGCCTCGCGCGCAAGGACGCGCCACGCGGCACGCGCCCAACTAGCTTCAAAGTGGTGCTTTTAATAATCCAGCTGCTTCCTTCAGATGCGGGAGTCTCCCTCCGACTCCAGCTCATCGGTGCGTCAGAAACTTCCACTGCGCGTGATCCGCTGGTGCCTTTACGCACGCGGAAAGAGAAGCGTCAGATGTGCAGTTTACTTCCAGAAGTGACCAGAAGCGAAGCGGCGTGGAGTGTGAAGGAGAACACTGTTTTCCACAACAACAGGAGCGTCACAAACAGATCTTTACGCTCCCCACGCGAACGCGGAATGTCTGCGGGCGGCGCCGTCACGAGCGCCGATGCTGAAGGATGCACATTATTTATAAATAAATAAATGAATGAATGAATCAATAAATTAATTTATAAATGAATGAATAAGTAAATAAAAGACTTCCAGTTCCACCAGAAGTGATGGAGAGGAGGGTCCCACGAGCCTGGAGGAGTCGCGACACTCCCTCCACTGCTCTCGGGACTGAAATGCGCGACTGGGGTGAGAGCAGGGACGCTGGGAGCCACATCCCTGCGCGCGCACACACACACACACACACACACACACAGAGAGAGAAAGAGAGAGAGAGACACCCATCCCAGATGGGGAGATATCCAATGAAAAAACAGTGTAAACCACTTGTTTTGTCTATAACAGGTCAAATTAAATTCAGTTTCTTGTGATTTAAACTGATCCAGTGAAGTGAGGTGATGCAGATGATTCATCAGGATTCCTGCTTTAGTCAGGATTTAGCTGGAATGTTTATAAACAAAACTAGAAAACACTCAGTGATCCCCTGATTCGGTTAACATATAAGACCACAGCGGGTTCCCTCCTGTCAGTAAGAACATGAAACTGAGGCTACAATTCCCACAGACTCACCAGAACTGGACAATAGAAGATGGAGAAACGTTGCTGGTCTGATGAGTCTCCAGTTCAGCTCCACATTCACATGGTAGGATCAGAACCTGCTGGAAACATCATGACAACATGGATCCATCCTGGCTTGCTTGGCCCACTTTGGTCCCCTTAGTTCCAACATGACCTGGTTTAACCTCCACAGCCTACCTGAGTCTTGCTGCTGACCATGTCCATCCCTTTATAAACACAGTGTAGCATCTTCTGATGGAAACTTCCAGCAGGATGATGCACCATGTCACAAAGCTCACATCATCTCCACCATGACGATGAGTTCACTGTCCTCCAACGGCCTCCACAGTCACCAGATCTACATCCAGCAGAGCAGCTTTGGGACACGGTGGAATGGGAGATTCTCATGGTGATGAGGTGGAATGGGAGATTCTCATGGTGATGAGGTGGAACGGGAGATTCTCATGGTGATGAGGTGGAACGGGAGATTCTCATGGTGATGAGGTGGAACGGGAGATTCTCATGGTGATGAGGTGGAACGGGAGATTCTCATGGTGATGAGGTGGAACGGGAGATTCTCATGGTGATGAGGTGGAACGGGAGATTCTCATGGTGATGTGGTGGAACGGGAGATTCTCATCATGATGAGGTGGAACGGGAGATTCTCATCATGATGAGGTGGAACGGGAGATTCTCATCATGATGAGGTGGAACGGGAGATTCTCATCATGATGTGGTGGAACGGGAGATTCTCATCATGATGTGGTGGAACGGGAGATTCTCATCATGATGAGGTGGAACGGGAGATTCTCATCATGATGAGGTGGAACGGGAGATTCTCATCATGATGTGGTGGAACGGGAGATTCTCATCACGATGAGGTGGAACGGGAGATTCTCATCACGATGAGGTGGAACGGGAGATTCTCATCACGATGAGGTGGAACGGGAGATTCTCATCACGATGAGGTGGAACGGGAGATTCTCATCACGATGAGGTGGAACGGGAGATTCTCATCACGATGAGGTGGAACGGGAGATTCTCATCACGATGAGGTGGAACGGGAGATTCTCATCACGATGAGGTGGAACGGGAGATTCTCATCACGATGAGGTGGAACGGGAGATTCTCATCACGATGAGGTGGAACGGGAGATTCTCATCACGATGAGGTGGAACGGGAGATTCTCATCACGATGAGGTGGAACGGGAGATTCTCATCACGATGAGGTGGAACGGGAGATTCTCATCACGATGAGGTGGAACGGGAGATTCTCATCACGATGAGGTGGAACGGGAGATTCTCATCACGATGAGGTGGAACGGGAGATTCTCATCACGATGAGGTGGAACGGGAGATTCTCATCACGATGAGGTGGAACGGGAGATTCTCATCACGATGAGGTGGAACGGGAGATTCTCATCACGATGAGGTGGAACGGGAGATTCTCATCACGATGTGGTGGAACGGGAGATTCTCATGGTGAAGAGGTGGAACGGGAGATTCTCATCATGATGAGGTGGAACGGGAGATTCTCATCATGATGAGATGGAACGGGAGATTCTCATGGTGATGAGGTGGAATGGGAGATTCTCATGATGATGAGGTGGAACGGGAGATTCTCATGGTGATGTGGTGGAACGGGAGATTTTCATGATGAGGTGGAACGGGAGATTCTCATGATGATGAGGTGGAACGGGAGATTTTCATGATGATGAGGTGGAACGGGAGATTCTCATCATGATGAGATGGAACGGGAGATTCTCATGATGATGAGGTGGAACGGGAGATTCTCATCATGATGAGATGGAATGGGAGATTCTCATGGTGATGAGGTGGAATGGGAGATTCTCATAGTGAAGAGGTGGAACGGGAGATTCTCATCATGATGAGGTGGAACGGGAGATTCTCATGGTGATGAGGTGGAACGGGAGATTCTCATGGTGATGTGGTGGAACGGGAGATTCTCATCACGATGAGGTGGAACGGGAGATTCTCATCACGATGAGGTGGAACGGGAGATTCTCATCACGATGAGGTGGAACGGGAGATTCTCATCACGATGAGGTGGAACGGGAGATTCTCATCACGATGAGGTGGAACGGGAGATTCTCATCACGATGAGGTGGAACGGGAGATTCTCATCACGATGAGGTGGAACGGGAGATTCTCATCACGATGAGGTGGAACGGGAGATTCTCATCACGATGAGGTGGAACGGGAGATTCTCATCACGATGAGGTGGAACGGGAGATTCTCATCACGATGAGGTGGAACGGGAGATTCTCATCACGATGAGGTGGAACGGGAGATTCTCATCACGATGTGGTGGAACGGGAGATTCTCATGGTGAAGAGGTGGAACGGGAGATTCTCATCATGATGAGGTGGAACGGGAGATTCTCATCATGATGAGATGGAACGGGAGATTCTCATGGTGATGAGGTGGAATGGGAGATTCTCATGATGATGAGGTGGAACGGGAGATTCTCATGGTGATGTGGTGGAACGGGAGATTTTCATGATGAGGTGGAACGGGAGATTCTCATGATGATGAGGTGGAACGGGAGATTTTCATGATGATGAGGTGGAACGGGAGATTCTCATCATGATGAGGTGGAACGGGAGATTCTCATCATGATGAGATGGAACGGGAGATTCTCATGATGATGAGGTGGAACGGGAGATTCTCATCATGATGAGATGGAACGGGAGATTCTCATGGTGATGAGGTGGAATGGGAGATTCTCATAGTGAAGAGGTGGAACGGGAGATTCTCATCATGATGAGGTGGAACGGGAGATTCTCATGGTGATGAGGTGGAACGGGAGATTCTCATGGTGATGTGGTGGAACGGGAGATTCTCATCATGATGAGGTGGAACGGGAGATTCTCATCATGATGAGGTGGAACGGGAGATTCTCATCCCGATGAGGTGAAACGGGAGATTCTCATCATGATGAGGTGGAACAGGAGATTCTCATGGTGAAGAGGTGGAACGGGAGATTCTCATCATGATGAGGTGGAACGGGAGATTCTCATCATGATGAGATGGAACGGGAGATTCTCATGGTGATGAGGTGGAATGGGAGATTCTCATGATGATGAGGTGGAACGGGAGATTTTCATGATGATGAGGTGGAATGGGAGATTCTCATGATGATGAGGTGGAACGGGAGATTTTCATGATGATGAGGTGGAACGGGAGATTCTCATCATGATGAGATGGAACGGGAGATTCTCATGATGATGAGGTGGAACGGGAGATTCTCATCATGATGAGATGGAACGGGAGATTCTCATGGTGATGAGGTGGAATGGGAGATTCTCATAGTGAAGAGGTGGAACGGGAGATTCTCATCATGATGAGGTGGAACGGGAGATTCTCATGGTGAAGGGGTGGAACGGGAGATTCTCATCATGAGGTGGAACGGGAGATTCTCATCATGATGAGGTGGAACGGGAGATTCTCATCATGATGAGGTGGAACGGGAGATTCTCATCATGAT
Source organism: Telmatherina bonti (assembly GCF_933228915.1). Lineage (NCBI taxonomy): Eukaryota > Metazoa > Chordata > Actinopteri > Atheriniformes > Telmatherinidae > Telmatherina > Telmatherina bonti. Next base: position 7,048,943 of record NC_136626.1, on the reverse strand, counting down.
GAGGTGGAATGGGAGATTCTCATCATGATGAGGTGGAATGGGAGATTCTCATGATGAAGTGGAACGGGAGATTCTCATCACGATGAGGTGGAACGGGAGATTCTCATCCTGATGAGGTGAAACGGGAGATTCTCATCATGATGAGGTGGAACGGGAGATTCTCATGGTGAAGAGGTGGAACGGGAGATTCTCATCATGATGAGGTGGAATGGGAGATTCTCATGATGAGGTGGAACGGGAGATTCTCATGGTGAAGAGGTGGAACGGGAGATTCTCATGATGAGGTGGAATGGGAGATTCTCATGATGAGGTGGAACGGGAGATTCTCATGGGGAAGAAGTGGAACGGGAGATTCTCATCATGATGAGGTGGAACGGGAGATTCTCATGATGAGGTGGAACGGGAGATTCTCATCACGATGAGGTGGAACGGGAGATTCTCATCCTGATGAGGTGAAACGGGAGATTCTCATCATGATGAGGTGGAACGGGAGATTCTCATGGTGAAGAGGTGGAACGGGAGATTCTCATGATGAGGTGGAATGGGAGATTCTCATGATGAGGTGGAACGGGAGATTCTCATGGGGAAGAAGTGGAACGGGAGATTCTCATCATGATGAGGTGGAACGGGAGATTCTCATGATGAGGTGGAACGGGAGATTCTCATGATGATGAGGTGGAACGGGAGATTCTCATGGTGAAGAGGTGGAACGGGAGATTCTCATGATGAGTTGGAACGGGAGATTCTCATGGTGAAGAGGTGGAACGGGAGATTCTCATGGTGAAGAGGTGGAACGGGAGATTCTCATCATGATGAGGTGGAACGGGAGATTCTCATCATGATGAGGTGGAATGGGAGATTTGCTGTAACTGTGTGACGCTTCGTACCAATATTGAGAAAAACCTTCGAGGAGTTTCCAACACCTTCTTCAGTCGATCACACCAAGAATTAAAACAGTTCTGGAATAACAAGGTGTCCATTTTAAAGTGGCCTTTGAGTAAAATTTGAACAGTAAGAGAAACATCACCTCTCATGGTGAAGAGGTGGAACGGGAGATTCTCATCATGATGAGGTGGAACGGGAGATTCTCATGGTGAAGAGGTGGAATGGGAGATTCTCATCATGATTAGATGGAACGGGAGATTCTCATCATGATGAGGTGGAACGGGAGATTCTCATCATGATGAGGTGGAATGGGAGATTTGCTGTAACTGTGTGACGCTTCGTACCAATATTGAGAAAAACCTTCGAGGAGTTTCCAACACCTTCTTCAGTCGATCACACCAAGAATTAAAACAGTTCTGGAATAACAAGGTGTCCATTTTAAAGTGGCCTTTGAGTAAAATTTGAACAGTAAGAGAAACAAACTCGGTGAAGTACAATAAATTTCCTTTCAGTCTTGCAGCAGAGAAGTTGTTGGATTATCTGAGCTCATCACTGTCAGAAGGTTTTTCTAAACCTGGATTCATCCATTCAGAGTAGATCTTCTCATTCCTCTGTGGACATCATGGTTTAATAGTCATGGTTATGAGCAGCTGGAGCTCATCCCAGCTGGCATTCAGCGTGCCGGGACACCACGGAGCTGAAAGCAGATAAATCCCACTGAGAACGGTCACTGTGCAGGAAACCAGTGGAGAACGACTCCAACCAGCAGGTTAAAATCCAGTAAACGCTGACACTCAGCTGCAGAGGTGTAGAAAGTAGAAGTAGAAAGTAGAAGTCCTGTCCAGCAGCTCTTTCCAACCAGTCACTAATCCAGTTTAATTTAATCAGCTCAGCTCCACTGCAGGTAGATGAACCTGTTAGTGAAAACACCTGTTCTAAATGCATCAGTAGTTCCAAAGACATGGCTGGACTTCTACTTTACTTTTACTTCTACTTCTACTTTAAACACCTCTGCTCAGCTGGGGACGGAGTGATCTCCTTCATGGAGGACGGTCTGGTGTGTTCAGTCCTACAGGACAAAGTAAAGGAAGCACTTTCCGTGGTTTTCCAACGGTTTTTAACACTTTCAGGTCATTTCATTCAGTTGGAGCTTAATGCCCCCCAAAAAAGCAATTGGCTTGTCGTCAGGAACTGTGATGCAAGGAGGAGAACAGAAATTCAGCCGACTTTTGGCCTCCAGCTGCATGTTAGCCTGATCATACATGGTCGTCTGATCTCCATCTACTCTTCCTAAAACCTTGTGATGTTTCCCAGAACAGTCGGGAAACGATGACAATCCAACCAACGCAAAGGATTCCTAAAGCCTGTCAACGCTGCATCTTATTAATTAAAATAATTTCCCATCATTTCATTCCTTTGGGCTGAGATGTAACAGGAGGAATTATCAGCATCTATAAGCCTCTGCATGCGTCCATGCTGGGATGAGGACAGTAGTCCAGCCGTGGATGGGAGCCTGCTGAGTGTCGAGAAGCCTTAAAACTGTTTTTCTCGGCACTGAGAAGGTTCTTTTCAGGCACATCGCAGGACTTGCCTGTTTTTATGAATTCCCTGACAGTCTGCGTCAGGTGATTCCACGTCTGAAATAGGAACGAGATGCTTTCAACATCCCGCAGAGGAACTATGCAGCTGTTTCCAAGCCAAAAGAAAAAAATGAAAATGCGTTTGTTGCCTTTTCTCTGATGTGCACGTGGTGAACTTGGGCATTGTGCTGAAAAGATAAAAAACGTGAACACGTGCGTTTTGATCCATGTGCTGTCTGTTATCTGTGCTGTCGTCTTGTATCTCTGCAGATCTGAGCTCTGTATTTCTCTCCTCTGTCCCTTTTCCTGGGAAGATGAACCAGACTCAATTAAGATCACATCAGCCGTCCGAAGATCGGCTCAGAGGAAATGCATTGGACTCGCTGACCCTTAAATCAATCATGACATCCAGCGAGTCACCGTGGACGCCGCTCGGCTCTCTGAGGTTCAGTTGTCGCAACTATGGGACTTTTTTTTCCCCCAACGATTCTCCTCATCAACCATTCTCCAAAAAGACGTGGCCTACTTGGAGTTTTACCTGTTCATGTGTTTATTAAGTGAGATTAAAGTGCAGCAGAGACAGCCAGGAGGAATTCAGGTACAAATCAGTAAATGTGCGAACAGATGAGGTGATCATGCCAGCTAAAATTTCTGCTGTGACTGACTAGTATGTGTGAAATCCTAACCGATAGGTCTACGGCCCTCCACAGACTCAGGTTGCAGTAGCAAACCGAAATGTCACAGAGCGCTTTCTGCAACCACAGAGAAGCAAGAGCAGAAATCCCAGCTATCTCCGACCAAAGGCAGGTGCACCCGGACAGGTTGCCAGTCCGTCGCAAGGTCAACACACACACAAACTGTTGAATCTTTCCCAGAAATCTGGATCAAAGTCAAAACTAAACATCGATTTAGAGTCCAGCAGACATCATCTACATCTCTTACATCTGTGTGTCCTGGTTCTTTTCTGCAGAGAAAGCGGTATCGCTGTCGGAGGGAAACCGGGAGACCTTCCTAAAAGGGGGATTCATGTTTCATTGGTGCATTTTGTTCAGAAGTGCCAACACTTCCCATATATCGCCGTGTAACTGAACCACAGTACGCTGAGATGTAGCTCATGTTGATTATTCAGCTAAATGTCTCCTCAAAGCAGCATCAATGTTCTTCTCCTTCAGCTTGTCAGTCTGATAGGTTGTTTTTATAGATGGAAGCAGATAACACTGAGCTGATCTTACCAAGTAGCTCATACTTTGTCCTACTCGGGACAAAGCTGAAGGTGCGTTCCCACCTGAATCGTCCAGTGGACTCGGCTCAATCGGTTTGGGAGTTATGAAAAATGTCCCGCCTTTCTTTGGTTTGGTTTGCTTTCACTTTGCACTTTACGGGCCACATACACAACTGCTTGACAGGAGGCGATATTCCTTAAACAATCACTGACATTTCCGCTCCCTTACATACAATAATGAAAAAAACGCCGTCATACATTGCCATCCTCACATTTCTATGCATCTTTTACATTCTATCTATTTAGGGCTCCTGTGGGGGAGGGGGCGTCCCACCCCTGTGCACTGAGCCGACCAGGTGAACCAGTTTTTTCCAATGCTGGCTGTCTTGAGCCAGCTGCTCTGCATTGTCCAAGGTAAGTCCGCGCTGTCGGAGGTCACCTGCAATAATATCCAGCCACAGAGTGCGGAGTTGTCCTCGTGGCCATTTCCAGCCAGCAGCCTGAAGATTGAACTGGAAAATGGTTCTTGTCGGGTGGTCAGAGGGAAGGTGAAGTACATGACCAAACCAGCAGGTACGACGTTGAGCGGCCAGGCAAGATGCTCTGGAGCACCTCATTGGTGACCTTCTGGGGCCATCTGATGTTTTCGACGTTTCTGAGGATTTTATTTAGGGGCCGTGTTTCCAAGCCGTAGAGCAGGATGGGGAGTACAGCAGAGTTGCAAATCCGGAGCTTCATCTTGCGTGACATGGTCTGGTGCCGCCAGAGTGGCTTCCAGAGAGACTAGAGCTGATACTGCCAGGGTTCTTCTGCGGAGAATCCCTGGTGTTAGGTCCCCGTTGGCTGTCACCATGGACCCTAGGTACGTGAAGCTTTTGATGGGCTCTATGAAGTCATTGCCGATCTGCAGCAGAGGTGGGTCTTGCCCATCTCCAACATACAGGAATTTGTTTTTTTCCCAGTTTACTCGGAGGCCAAGCTTCTCTGCCTCTTCATTCTGTATGCCCAGGGCATCTCTCAGATGGCTGTAGGACATGCTGAGCACATCATTAGTGAGCAGTGTTGAGTTCAGAGCTCACTTCTGCGCTGGGACACCGGTTGGTAGCCGTAATTCGCCACGATGGCCCCACCAGCACAGGACACAGTGTGAATAAGTGCATTTCCATCCACTCCAACTGGATTTAATGGCAAAGGGATCCCAAACTTTAGAGCGGTTGTGTACATCTGCTATAACAGTCATACTTTCATCAGGTTGTTAGTTAATGCAACCAGAGTTCACAGTTCACGTCAAAGTTGTGACGTCAGTTTCAGATAAAAACAAACATGGTGACACTGGTAGAGATCATGATGATGTGTCGTCTAAAATGGAGACATGAAAGGAGGCGGCGCAGTAGACGGTGATGCTCTCTGCAGCCTTTAAATGCACTTCTTCATTGTTCTTTTATTGGGTTGCATATCAGCTTTACGGCTCAACACTGCCTATGTGTTTTGTAGTGGTACTACTCCATTTGCACCATCAGGTTACTCATCCACAAGGGTCCCAAAAACAGGTCAGATTACACCAGTGGTTTCCAAACTGGGGGGCAGGACCCCCAGGGGGTGGCCCAGAGATATCACAAGGGGGGTGCGGCAAGGCTAAATAAAACTTGGGAGTTTTTACACTGGATAAATTTGTAAAAGTACTCATAGGAAATTATGATAAATGTACAAGAGAGACTTCAAGTAATAAAAAAGAAGAACAACCTATGATGAAGCATATCTGTCTCAGCTTGACCAGTAATAACCAATGGTGGGTAATAATGAGAACACAGTCTTTTGCATGTACCAAAATATGTTCATCTAATATGATGAAGTATGAAGCTAAACAAGTTACACCATCACTTGGAGACTTTTCAACCTGAACACACAAAAAAAGCCTGCATGTTATTTTAGAAATAAACTTTCCAACGTTCATATATAGCAAAGTAGTTTTACTGAAGCAGCATCGTCTCATAGAAAACACATCTGAAGCAGATTGCAGAGATTCCTGGTTTAAAACGTTTCACACTGAAGCAGAGGAATGGATCATAATACTGACACGGTTTTAATTATAGTTACCTCCAATACATCCACTAAAACTAAAGACGTATTTCTCAGTATGTTTCTGTGGTTCATGTGATGGGAGGGGGGGGCTCGACATTATTGTCGTCGATGAAAAGGGGGCCCTGCTGAAAAAGTTTGGAAACCACTGGATTACACACATAAATTATGTAGAATGAACAAAATACTCCATTTCTGTCCTTTGCAAGGAGCATAAATGGGTCTTAAATAGATGTGGTGAGTTTCTGGAAAGACCTGAAAAATGATGTCAGCAAAATAGAAGTGGACTTTGGTGAACACAACACTTTTTTTGGAAAAGAGTGAAAGATTATTCTGCATTACTATGGTCTGAATTAAGACAAATTGCGCATCATATTTGTTACGGTCGTATGAAACCTTTCCATCACATAAACACACAACTGATCGGATCTCGTGTCAGCTGGAATCAGATGGATTTCACTCAAATACAAGACACATTTATCCATGAAAATGTAGCTTCTGCCCCCCAACCAGCAGACGTCAGCTTTTAAAAGGTAAAGACCACCATGTAAACTAAACGAGGTAAAACGCATAAAAACACCAGAGATGTGGAATGGTGGGCGGGGCATGGTGGGCGGGGCATGGTCACGCCCACAGAGTTGGCCAATCAGGGCAGATTATCTCTCCATCTGTAGAAATACCTGGACTGAGCTCAAAATGATGCTTTTAAATCAGAAAAACATCACTGAAAAGGATCCAGAGGGTTTATTAATGAACCAATCAGACAAAATGAATCTGTAGTAATTAAATAAGGTTTCAGAAAAGCTCAGTACGTCAAGATCTATTGGGTTGAAGGGAATTATTCCCACCCAGACAGGAAAGAGAGAATAAAAAAGTTCCCTGACAGCTACCCACCTCAGGATGATAAGAGACACAAGGGAGGTGCAAAAAGGGTAAAGGTGGTTTAGAAATGGAGATGTGAGCAGCTCCGTCTGCGGTAATCAGCTGGGATTGTGGCGCAGCGAGGACACTGGCCTGCAATCCAGTCCTACTGAATAACAAAGAATCTGTGTCTGAGCTGCTCTGGCTTATCTGGCTGCCTGATGAAAATTACCCCTCATACTGGACTCAAATACTCCAATCAGATATGACCCAAGCCAGACAAATGCTCGAATCCTCTCTGCCCGCCCATCCACCCACTGCACCCGACCCCTCCCTCCATCCTGCAGGCTGAATTAAGCTCTCCTGTGTCACTCGTCACCCTTCATCCTCACTGCCAGCTCAGATGAAAAGTCATTTTCTCTTCCTAAAACCCATCAAGGTCAGTATCTTTCTGTCTCACGTCAGATCCTAACAAGCCTGAGGTGAGTCTCAGAGAGGGGATTCACTTTCAGGACAGACTCCTCGATGCTTATCTGCAACCTTCTGCCCTTTTCCATGACATTTCCCATGAAATGAACTTCTCCTTCGCTCTGCTGTCTTATGCACTTTCTATCAAATGTGGGAGGAACAGACCGTAATGTGGAGCGGTGAGTCCTGGAAAATTCATTAAACACTTTCAGGTTCACTAACTTTATGGAAAACACCAGTCAGTGTGAAGTAACTAGTAGTTCACGTGGACACCGCTGCAGCCTGCAGGAAGACCGAAGACTGTAAAGGAAGGACAACACAAGCATCAAATATGACTTTTTAAATCCTGTTATGTATTTCAGCTTTACGTCTGGGGTGCCCAAGTCCGGTCCTGGGTCTCATTTATAACACAGAGCGTAGGATTTGTACTGACAGAGTACGGACACCCAAAAGCTGGAAATGGCACACGGCAAAAACAAAATCCATGTTTATAAAAGCATGCGTACTCCTACAAGCAACTATGCTTCTATAAATCACACCTGCACCTGTTTGCGTCCAGGGTACCACCTCCAATCCAACCCACTTTATTTATAAAGCACAACACAAAACGTCGCTAAAGTGCTGCAGAGAGTCAAATATCACAAAATAAAAATCATGTCGTTAAAAAAATAAGAGCAGGTGAAAGAATTAAAGATAATTAAAAATAAATGCGCAGTAAAATAACCAAAATAAAATAAATAAAAGACAGAGGACCACACAACTCACACAGTGTTAGAAGCCAAAACATAAAAGTGGGCCTTTAGACGGGACTTAAAGCTCTCCACTGTGGGGGTTTTTATAAATAACACCTGCACCTCGACGTTTGCATACAGGGTTCCACCTCCAATCCAATCCACTTTATTTAGAAAGCACAAACACAAAACGTCGCTGAAGTGCTGCACAGCCGAATATCACAAAATAAAAATAAAGTGAAATAATAATGTTAAAATAATAAGAGCAGGTTCCACCTCAGCTTTCGTCCTCAACACGCCCACATTCAGCCGTTAATAGTCGCAGCACCTCATGAATAGTCATGTGTATTTAAATGAGCCAGCTGATTAATATTATTTCATGGTTGACAAAGATGAATAAAAGAACAAAGACATGTTTCACCGAGCCAGGCATGAGAGTCGTAAAAATATTTAGTTTGGTAACCACAGCCATGGCTGATGAATGCTGCAAAACATGTTTACATGTTCACATGTTAGATATTCACATGACGGCAGCAGAAAAATCACATGTGCAAACATGGACATGTGTAATACATGTGCAGAAGTGTTTATGGAACATTTTCATGTGATCTACATGTGGATCACATTTTAAACGCAGTGAAAAAAAGCTGCAGGCAAATCATGTGCAGTTTACATGTAAAGAACATGTGAAAAACATGTAGTTGCTACATGTGTGACACTTACACATGTATCACATAAAAAATAACATATAAATGACATGTAGTTCACATGTGAACCAAATGCAAATCACGTGTCAAACACGTGTTGTTTATGTTTCTCAGATGTGATTCACATGTGCAGCCACACTTTTCTCATATGTAAACTGAATGTAGACTGCATGTGTCAGACGTGATTCACATGTTCTTTACATGTTTCACATGTGAACTGCATGTAAACCATTTATATATATACCTCATATAAATTACACATGTCAAACACATGCAAATCACAAGTTGTTCTCATGTGAATCCCATGCTTGTGATTCACATGTGAGCCATGTGTAATTTACATGTGAACAACACCTGCTTGAGACATGAATCTCATAAGAAGAACATGAAAACTACATGTATATGAAATAAAATCACTTTTTGCACGTGTCCTTACATGTGAACCACATGTCTGCACATGTGAACTTACATGGTTTTTCTGTAAGCGTGCAGCGCTTGGACAGCTGCCGTTAAACCAGGAGACCTCATAAATTACAATTAGCTGAAAGGTTACTGCGGGAATGTTGCTTTGACACTGAAAAATGGCTCCAGTCTCCGTCTCTAAATGACTCATCTGTTCTGGAAAACAGCAAATCAGCTGCTGATTGATGGAAATTACAATTAGCTCAAATGCACTGATGCTGTAACGGCAAATTTCAGAGCATCGCCGCAGTTTGATCCTTGGTTCAGAAACATGCTTCATTTCAAAGCATTTAAACTTTAAAAGGACTTTTACATCTTGTCTAGTTTTATGTTTGAAACCAGGATCGTGTCTCTGACATCTGAGTCACCGTGTCAGGAAGACGTCCACAGTCATTTATTCTTTCATTTCCTCCTGGATATTCTCCAGCTAAATGAGACACTTGGCCGTATTGATTGGAATGAAATGGGCTCCATGTATTTTGGGACCCTTCATCAAGTCCACAGCATCCTCTTCAAACCGTAGGTCAAAGACACACTGATGTTCAAAATGCAAAAGCACTCGTGAATAACTAAAAGGAGCAGTCAGTGTTTCCACTTGCTGTCAAACTAAATCAAACTTCCAAACTCCACATCTGAACTTTTACAGCTCTTGGTTTGTGGATCTAAACGTCTAATTTCATTCCACTGCCGTTGCAGCAAACGGGAAGTGGTTGGAAAAGACTCCATGCTTCTGGTTTAGGAGAAACGTTCCTCATGTTAGGGTCATTCTGCAGATGCAAAAGTTCACCATGTAATCTACTTCCATATCCTTATCTCTAATTAATTCATTATATCAATTTATTTTCTTTTATTGACTTTTAATGATGTATTTATTTGACATTTTAGTTATTATTTATTTCTTTTTTTCATGTTTAAATGTAGCAGCTGCAGGTCAGAAGGAAGAGCCGTCGCATAGCAACCTGAAAGTCGTTGGAGCAATTCCCGGCTTCACCTGACTACATGCACAACTGTCCCTGATCAAGGCACTGAATCCCACATTGATCCACCTGATGTGTCTATCGGTTTTATGAGTGTGTGTGTGTGTGTGTTTGAATGGGACATGCTTTGAGTGGTCAACATGACTGTAAAAGAGACGTACAGTTCGTTTAGCATTTCATTTGTTCCAGTGTTTTTCTTTATGTTTTCCTGGTGTTTATTTCTGTGTTTATTTTGTTTTATATGATTGTAAATAAATCCAGGAGTTAAACTCATGAAACAGGTCTGACTAAACCTAAATTGCTGTTTGCACCGGCGAACCTCATTTTTAATTATTTTTCACAAGAATAAATCATTTTCTGTGTGTTCTTTTGTTTGAATTTGTCTACAGTCAGCATGTTCATGATGAATGCACTTATTTGCTTAACATGACATCACGTGTGAGCTCTCCACATCTACAGGTGACTCAAATCTGGATTTAACTCCCATGACCATGATCCTCTGATAGGACAAGCAGGGGGTGTGTCCATCGCTTTAATCACATCAGAGATCCCCACTCGCCAGGAGATTAATCTAAAAAATGGACGTCACTGTTTGCATTATGAACTTAATATTCCAAATGGGGAGGAGGAGAAAGGAGAAGATGAATTTAGGGAGTGAATTGTGTTTATCTGTGAAATGCAGCGCAGTAGAATCTGAAAGCATCATTTTCCGCTCCGTGTTCAGAACCAACGTGTCCCTCTGTCCTGCTGCTATCGCCTGTCCCAGGTGGTGTTTTTATGCAGCCGACTCTGGTATCGCTGTGAACACTTTGACCTCATGCAGGCGTAACGGTTTTACGTTCACATGAAAAATGCCAAGAAAGAACAGAATCCTTCAAGACATATTAGAACATCTTTAAAAAGGTTTCTTGTGTTTTCTCCTGTCTCAGCCAGACGTGGTTAAAATAAAAGGAATGCAGGGAGAGTGTGGTTAACCGAGCCGTGTTCTTCATCTGGGACTCGCTGTCCTCTTCCCATCAGGGGTGTTTCCCACCGGGCATGGTGGGAGGGTAAAGGGCCATGTAGGTGTGTGAAAGCGAGATTTTGTGTGAATTTGGCTGCAGCTGTAGGGTTGGAGACTGGTGGGGTGGAGGTGGGAGGAGGTGGGCTGAAGGTGCAGATAGATAGAGGTGGGTGGAGGGGGGTTTATGCTCCACACAGGAGACAGATGCACAGAGAGTTTTCTCCATCCCGTCCATCGGTTCCATGGTTTGTTCCGTTTGCAAAGGGCTCAGCTATCCATCACCGGAGGCAGAAAGCGAAGCAATGCTACTAAAAATCCCAGGGGCAGTGTTGAGCTGTACAGCTGGCACACAACCAGCAAAAAAACAAACCAGAGAAGAAGAAGAGGAACATGAACAAGACAAAGTGGAAATAAAAACCATCTGAAGAAGACGCAGAAGAAGCTAAGGACAACGGGGAAAAAAATGGTTTTATTCTTCTTCTTTTGGTATTTTTGTGGATGGTAAACAAGTCAAAACCCGGAGGTAAACTCTGAACTCAGCATCGCCCACTAGTGGATGAACTGACTCGACAGCCATGACAGCGTAAAAGACGCATGTATGACAATGTTTGAATGTTTGGTTGTCCGACACGAGGGAGTAGAAATAGGTCTTAATGGCGTATAGGTGAGTAGCTTTTTAATTTTTATTTTAATTTTAAACCTTTTAATTTTGTTGCTTTGTTGTTTTGCATTCACGTTTGAGTTATAAAGTAACTACTGTTTGAAATAAAGGAATTTTTTTTTCCTCGATATTTAGTTTTTGCACATTCTAGGTGTAATGGAAACGCACCATCTGGTGCACTTTTTAAGTAAAGTTAGACACTATTTAGTTAACATTTTACAGTAAAACACTTGGTTACATCCATATAAATTATGGATTATTATGAAATATGGATCATTATGCATTTGTTAAAGTTCTGGTTTTCTCTTGCTTCTTGCTACGGTCTCAGAAAAACATGCTCTCCTCCATTCAGAAATGAAACTGTGCAGAAAGATTAACATTAATGGGGATTCACCTTTCTTTTTGTTTTTGTTCCCACAGGCTTATCCAGGACAGCCGAGCTAATTACTCTGAGAGTCGAGCTGCAAAGCAAAGTTGTCATTGTTGCAATTAATGTCGGGTGCGTTTGTCAAACAGCTGAACTGCGGGCACTGCACATCTGGAACACAGAGTTCCCCCCAGGATGCAACGTAATGCACATCATTTCTGTTTCGTAACTCAAATAGAACTTTTTTTTGTTTCAGGAAATTGTTTTAGAGAATTCAAGAGAGTCGATGTAATAACAATTTCCTAAAAATCTTTTTAAAAAGTATGAAGTAGGATCATTTTGTTAGGTTAACGTTATTTTCAGTCATGGCTGACCTGGACACACAAAATAGAATGAGTGGTGGCAACCTTTCTGCTTGTCTCAGCTGATTGGAACGTCACTGTGATCAATACCACATTATTGCATCAATTCATTCCCCTTGTGCTCTCTTCTTCGGACAGGGGGCTGTCTCAGCCCTCTCAGCAAAGCCTTCATGAATCATTAACAGTCACCTCCAGAGTGGAGAGGCTCCCTGACGTCATCACCAATTCAACAGTGATGAAAATACAGTCAATTTTTGCTCAATGCCGTCAAGAGGAAGGAAAGTTGATGATTTCAAAATGACTTGATGCATGTCAGTAAATAAAGTCTAATGCAATCAGGAAGATCTATTTGGGCTGTCCTTTCAAAAGTCAGCACTTTTCCAGACAATATTTATCTCCTGAGAGGAGATTTATTCTGTCACCATCCCTTCCCTCCTGGTGTCTTCCATCACTGATGTGATAATGAAAACCTCCTGCAAATGGGATTGTTTTGATTGGCCTTTCCCGGCTGTCTTCCACTTGATAAAACACATTTATTTCTGCTGCTTTTTCCTCCTCAGACGTCCTTGCAAAGAAAATAGTCTTTCCTCAGCTTCCCCTGGGTGTGTACGCAAGAGAAAAATCTGCTCCCTGAAAATTTAATTATCTACCTTTTCCTGGATGAGCAGGGGCTTGCATGGACGGGGCCTCCCTGCTATGTTACATAGGGAGTTCCCCCCAACCTCAGCAGGACCAGAAAAACTGAACCAGCACATGGCCTCAAACTAGGAGAGTACGTCTGATAAATGGACCATCAAATCTACTAAGTTATGTATGTATGTACAGTCCTCCACGGTTGCCAGATCTACATCCAGTGGAGCACCTTTGGGATGTGGTGGAACAGGAGATTCTCATGGTGATGAGGTGGAACAGGAGATTCTCATGGTGATGAGGTGGAACAGGAGATTCTCACAGTGATGAGGTGGAATGGGAGATTGTCTTCATGATGTGGTGGAACGGGAGATTCTCATGGTGATGAGGTGGAACGGGAGATTCTCATCATAATGAGGTGGAACGGGAGATTCTCATCATGATGAGGTGGAACGGGAGATTCTCATCATGATGTGGTGGAACGGGAGATTCTCATCATGATGTGGTGGAACGGGTGATTCTCATCATGATGAGGTGGAACGGGAGATTCTCATCGTGAACAGGTGGAACGGGAGATTCTCATCATGATGTGGTGGAACAGGTGATTCTCATGGGGAAGAGGTGGAACGGGAGGTTCTCGTGGTGATGAGGTGGAACGGGAAATTGTCTTCATGATGTGGTGGAACGGGACATTCTCATGGTGTTGAGTTGGAACAGGAGATTCTCATGGTGATGATGTGGACCGGGAGATTCTCATAATGATGTGGTGGAACAGGTGATTCTCATGGGGAAGAGGTGGAACGGGAGGTTCTCGTGGTGATGAGGTGGAACGGGAAATTGTCTTCATGATGTGGTGGAACGGGACATTCTCATGGTGTTGAGTTGGAACAGGAGATTCTCATGGTGATGATGTGGACCGGGAGATTCTCATAATGATGTGGTGGAACAGGTGATTCTCATGGGGAAGAGGTGGAACGGGAGATTCTCATGGTGATGAGGTGGAACGGTAGATGCTCATCATAATAAGGTGGAACGGGAGATTCTCATCATGATGTGGTGGAACGGGAGATTCTCATCATACTGAGGTGGAACGGGAGATTCTAATCATGATGTGGTGGAACGGGAGATTCTCGTGGTGATGAGGTGGAACGGGAGATTCTCATCATGATGAGGTGGAACGGGAGATTCTCATCATAATAAGGTGGAACGGGAGATTCTCATGGTGATGAGGTGGAACGGGAGATTCTCATCATGATGTGGTGGAACGGGAGATTCTCATGGTGATGAGGTGGAACGGGAGATTCTCGTGGTGATGAGGTGGAACGGTAGATTCTCATCATAATAAGGTGGGACGGGAGATTCTCATCATGATGTGGTGGAACGGGAGAGTCTCATGGTGATGTGGTGGAACGGGAGATTCTCATCATGATATGGTGGAACGGGAGATTCTCAAAGTGATGAGGTGGAATGGGAGATTCTCATCATGATGTGGTGGAACGGGAGATTCTCATAGTGAAGAGGTGGAACGGGATATTCTCATGGTAATGTGGGGGAACGGGAGATTCTCATGGTGAAGAGGTGGAACGGGAGATTCTCATGGTGATGTGGTGGAACAGGAGATTCTCATGGTGATGAGGTGGAACGGGAGATTCTCATGGTGATGTGGTGGAACGGGAGCTTCTCATCATGATGTGGTGGAACGGGAGAGTCTCATGGTGATGTGGTGGAACGGGTGATTCTCATCATGATGTGGTGGAACGGGAGATTCCCATGGTGAAGAGGTGGAACAGGAGATTCTCATCATAATGAAGTGGAACGGGTGATTCTCATCATGATGTGGTGGAACGGGAGATTCTCATCATAATGAGGTGGAACGGGTGATTCTCATCATGATGTGGTGGAATGGGAGAGTCTCATAGTGATGAGGTGGAACGGGAGATTCTCGTGGTGATGAGGTGGAACGGGATATTCTCATCGTGATGTGGTGGAATGGGAGAGTCTCATAGTGATGAGGTGGAACGGGAGATTCTCGTGGTGATGAGGTGGAACGGGATATTCTCATCATGATGTGGTGGAATGGGAGAGTCTCATAGTGATGAGGTGGAACGGGAGATTCTCATAGTGATGAGGTGGAACGGGAGATTCTCATCATGATGTGGTGGAACGGGAGATTCTCATCATGATGTGGTGGAAGGGGAGATTCTCATAGTGATGAGGTGGAATGGGAGATTCTCATCATGATGTGGTGGAACGGGAGATTCTCATAGTGATGTGGTGGAATGGGAGATTCTCATAATGATGTGTTGGAATGGGAATTTCTCATCATGATATGGTGGAACGGGAGATTCTCATCATGATGTGGTGGAATGGGAGAGTCTCATAGTGATGAGGTGGAACGGGAGATTCTCATCATGATGTGGTGGAACGGGAGATTCTCATCATGATGTGGTGGAAGGGGAGATTCTCATAGTGATGAGGTGGAATGGGAGATTCTCATCATGATGTGGTGGAACGGGAGATTCTCATAGTGATGTGGTGGAATGGGAGATTCTCATAATGATGTGTTGGAATGGGAATTTCTCATCATGATATGGTGGAACGGGAGATTCTCATGGTGATGAGGTGGAACGGGAGATTCTCATGGTGATGTGGTGGAACGGGAGATTCTCATGGTGATGTGGTGGAACGGGAGCTTCTCATCATGATGTGGTGGAACGGGAGATTCTCATAATGATGTGTTGGAATGGGAATTTCTCATCATGATATGGTGGAACGGGAGATTCTCGTGGTGATGAGGTGGAATGGGAGATTCTCATAGTGATGAGGTGGAACGGGAGATTCTCGTGGTGATGAGGTGGAACGGGAGATTCTCATCATGATGTGGTGGAACGGGATATTCTCATAGTGATGAGGTGGAACGGGAGATTATCAGTGTGATGAGGTGGAACGGGAGATTCTCATCATGATGTGGTGGAACGGGAGATTCTCATCATGATGTGGTGGAACGGGAGATTCTCATGGTGATGTGGTGGAACAGGAGAATCTCATGATGAGGTGGAACGGGATATTCTCATCGTGATGTGGTGGAATGGGAGAGTCTCATAGTGATGAGGTGGAACGGGAGATTCTCGTGGTGATGAGGTGGAACGGGATATTCTCATCATGATGTGGTGGAATAGGAGAGTCTCATAGTGATGAGGTGGAACGGGAGATTCTCATAGTGATGAGGTGGAACGGGAGATTCTCATCATGATGTGGTGGAAGGGGAGATTCTCATAGTGATGAGGTGGAATGGGAGATTCTCATCATGATGTGGTGGAACGGGAGATTCTCATAGTGATGTGGTGGAATGGGAGATTCTCATAATGATGTGTTGGAATGGGAATTTCTCATCATGATATGGTGGAACGGGAGATTCTCATCATGATGTGGTGGAATGGGAGAGTCTCATAGTGATGAGGTGGAACGGGAGATTCTCATCATGATGTGGTGGAACGGGAGATTATCATCATGATGTGGTGGAAGGGGAGATTCTCATAATGATGAGGTGGAATGGGAGAATCTCATCATGATGTGGTGGAACGGGAGATTCTCATAGTGATGTGGTGGAATGGGAGATTCTCATAATGATGTGTTGGAATGGGAATTTCTCATCATGATATGGTGGAACGGGAGATTCTCATGGTGATGAGGTGGAACGGGAGATTCTCATGGTGATGTGGTGGAACGGGAGATTCTCATGGTGATGAGGTGGAACGGGAGATTCTCGTGGTGATGAGGTGGAACGGTAGATTCTCATCATAATAAGGTGGAACGGGAGATTCTCAACATGATGTGGTGGAACGCGAGAGTCTCATGGTGATGTGGTGGAACGGGAGATTCTCATCATGATGTGGTGGAACGGGAGATTCTCAAAGTGATGAGGTGGAATGGGAGATTCTCATCATGATGTGGTGGAACGGGAGATTCTCATAGTGAAGAGGTGGAACGGGATATTCTCATGGTAATGTGGGGGAACGGGAGATTCTCATGGTGAAGAGGTGGAACGGGAGAATCTCATGGTGATGTGGTGGAACAGGAGATTCTCATGGTGATGAGGTGGAACGGGAGATTCTCATGGTGATGTGGTGGAACGGGAGCTTCTCATCATGATGTGGTGGAACGGGAGAGTCTCATGGTGATGTGGTGGAACGGGTGATTCTCATCATGATGTGGTGGAACGGGAGATTCCCATGGTGAAGAGGTGGAACGGGAGATTCTCATCATAATGAAGTGGAACGGGTGATTCTCAACATGATGTGGTGGAACGGGTGATTCTCATCATGATGTGGTGGAATGGGAGAGTCTCATAGTGATGAGGTGGAACGGGAGATTCTCGTGGTGATGAGGTTGAACGGGATATTCTCATCGTGATGTGGTGGAATGGGAGAGTCTCATAGTGATGAGGTGGAACGGGAGATTCTCGTGGTGATGAGGTGGAACGGGATATTCTCATCATGATGTGGTGGAATGGGAGAGTCTCATAGTGATGAGGTGGAACGGGAGATTCTCATAGTGATGAGGTGGAACGGGAGATTCTCATCATGATGTGGTGGAACGGGAGATTCTCATCATGATGAGGTGGAACGGGAGATTCTCATAGTGATGAGGTGGAATGGGAGATTCTCATCATGATGTGGTGGAACGGGAGATTCTCATAGTGATGTGGTGGAATGGGAGATTCTCATAATGATGTGTTGGAATGGGAATTTCTCATCATGATATGGTGGAACGGGAGATTCTCATCATGATGTGGTGGAATGGGAGAGTCTCATAGTGATGAGGTGGAACGGGAGATTCTCATCATGATGTGGTGGAACGGGAGATTCTCATCATGATGTGGTGGAAGGGGAGATTCTCATAGTGATGAGGTGGAATGGGAGATTCTCATCATGATATGGTGGAATGGGAGATTCTCATAATGATGTGTTGGAATGGGAATTTCTCATCATGATATGGTGGAACGGGAGATTCTCGTGGTGATGAGGTGGAACGGGAGATTCTCATGGTGATGTGGTGGAACGGGAGATTCTCATGGTGATGTGGTGGAACAGGAGAATCTCATGATGAGGTGGAACGGGAGATTCTCATGGTGATGAGGTGGAATGGGAGATTCTCATAGTGATGAGGTGGAACGGGAGATTCTCGTGGTGATGAGGTGGAACGGGATATTCTCATCATGATGTGGTGGAATGGGAGAGTCTCATAGTGATGAGGTGGAACGGGAGATTCTCATAGTGATGAGGTGGAACGGGAGATTCTCATCATGATGTGGTGGAACGGGAGATTCTCATGGTGATGTGGTGGAACAGGAGAATCTCATGATGAGGTGGAACGGGATATTCTCATCGTGATGTGGTGGAATGGGAGAGTCTCATAGTGATGAGGTGGAACGGGAGATTCTCGTGGTGATGAGGTGGAACGGGATATTCTCATCATGATGTGGTGGAATGGGAGAGTCTCATAGTGATGAGGTGGAACGGGAGATTCTCATAGTGATGAGGTGGAATGGGAGATTCTCATAGTGATGAGGTGGAACGGGAGATTCTCGTGGTGATGAGGTGGAACGGGAGATTCTCATGGTGATGTGGTAGAACGGGAGATTCTCATGGTGATGTGGTGGAACGGGAGCTTCTCATCATGATGTGGTGGAACGGGAGATTCTCGTGGTGATGAGGTGGAACGGGAGATTCTCATGGTGATGTGGTGGAACGGGAGATTCTCATGGTGATGTGGTGGAACAGGAGAATCTCATGATGAGGTGGAACGGGAGATTCTCATGGTGATGAGGTGGAATGGGAGATTCTCATAGTGATGAGGTGGAACGGGAGATTCTCGTGGTGATGAGGTGGAACGGGATATTCTCATCATGATGTGGTGGAATGGGAGAGTCTCATAGTGATGAGGTGGAACGGGAGATTCTCATAGTGATGAGGTGGAACGGGAGATTCTCATCATGATGTGGTGGAACGGGAGATTCTCATGGTGATGTGGTGGAACAGGAGAATCTCATGATGAGGTGGAACGGGATATTCTCATCGTGATGTGGTGGAATGGGAGAGTCTCATAGTGATGAGGTGGAACGGGAGATTCTCGTGGTGATGAGGTGGAACGGGATATTCTCATCATGATGTGGTGGAATGGGAGAGTCTCATAGTGATGAGGTGGAACGGGAGATTCTCATAGTGATGAGGTGGAACGGGAGATTCTCATCATGATGTGGTGGAACGGGAGATTCTCATCATGATGTGGTGGAAGGGGAGATTCTCATAGTGATGAGGTGGAATGGGAGATTCTCATCATGATGTGGTGGAACGGGAGATTCTCATAGTGATGTGGTGGAATGGGAGATTCTCATAATGATGTGTTGGAATGGGAATTTCTCATCATGATATGGTGGAACGGGAGATTCTCATCATGATGTGGTGGAATGGGAGAGTCTCATAGTGATGAGGTGGAACGGGAGATTCTCATCATGATGTGGTGGAACGGGAGATTCTGATCATGATGTGGTGGAAGGGGAGATTCTCATAGTGATGAGGTGGAATGGGAGATTCTCATCATGATGTGGTGGAACGGGAGATTCTCATAGTGATGTGGTGGAATGGGAGATTCTCATAATGATGTGTTGGAATGGGAATTTCTCATCATGATATGGTGGAACGGGAGATTCTCATGGTGATGAGGTGGAACGGGAGATTCTCATGGTGATGTGGTGGAACGGGAGATTCTCATGGTGATGTGGTGGAACGGGAGCTTCTCATCATGATGTGGTGGAACGGGAGATTCTCATAATGATGTGTTGGAATGGGAATTTCTCATCATGATATGGTGGAACGGGAGATTCTCGTGGTGATGAGGTGGAACGGGAGA
Source organism: Telmatherina bonti (assembly GCF_933228915.1). Taxonomy (NCBI): domain Eukaryota; kingdom Metazoa; phylum Chordata; class Actinopteri; order Atheriniformes; family Telmatherinidae; genus Telmatherina; species Telmatherina bonti. Next base: position 7,029,036 of record NC_136626.1, on the reverse strand, counting down.
TTCTCATGGTGATGTGGTGGAACGGGAGATTCTCATGGTGATGTGGTGGAACAGGAGAATCTCATGATGAGGTGGATCGGGAGATTCTCATGGTGATGAGGTGGAATGGGAGATTCTCATGGTGAAGAGGTGGAACGGGAGATTCTCATTATGGTGAGATGGAACGAGAGATTCTCATGGTGATGTGGTGGAACGGGATATTCTCATTATGGTGAGATGGAACGAGAGATTCTCATGGTGATGTGGTGGAACGGGATATTCTCATCATGATGTGGTGGAACGGGAGAGTCTCATGGTGATGTGGTGGAACGGGAAATTCTCATGGTGATGATGTGGACCAGGACATTTTCATAATGATGTGGTGGAAAAGGTGATTCTCATCATGATGTGGTGGAACGGGAGAATCCCGTGGTGATGAGGTGGAACGGGAGATTGTCTTCATGATGTGGTGGAACGGGAGATTCTCATGGTGATGAGGTGAAATGGGAGATTCTCATCATGATGAGGTGGAACGGGAGATTCTAATCATGATGTGGTGGAACGGGAGACTCTCGTGGTGATGAGGTGGAACGGGAGATTCTCATCATAATAAGGTGGAACGGGAGATTCTCATGGTGATGAGGTGGAATGGGAGATTCTCATCATGATGTGGTGGAACGGGAGATTCTCATAGTGATGTGGTGGAATGGGAGATTCTCATAATGATGTGTTGGAATGGGAATTTCTCATCATGATATGGTGGAACGGGAGATTCTCATGGTGATGAGGTGGAACGGGAGATTCTCATGGTGATGTGGTGGAACGGGATATTCTCATGGTGATGTGGTGGAACGGGAGCTTCTCATCATGATGTGGTGGAACGGGAGATTCTCATAATGATGTGTTGGAATGGGAATTTCTCATCATGATATGGTGGAACGGGAGATTCTCGTGGTGATGACGTGGAACGGGAGATTCTCATGGTGATGTGGTGGAACGGGAGATTCTCATGGTGATGTGGTGGAACAGGAGAATCTCATGATGAGGTGGAACGGGAGATTCTCATGGTGATGAGGTGGAATGGGAGATTCTCATGGTGAAGAGGTGGAACGGGATATTCTCATTATGGTGAGATGGAACTAGAGATTCTCATGGTGATGTGGTGGAACGGGATATTCTCATTATGGTGAGATGGAACGAGAGATTCTCATGGTGATGTGGTGGAACGGGATATTCTCATCATGATGTGGTGGAACGGGAGAGTCTCATGGTGATGTGGTGGAACGGGAAATTCTCATGGTGATGATGTGGACCAGGACATTTTCATAATGATGTGGTGGAAAAGGTGATTCTCATCATGATGTGGTGGAACGGGATAATCCCGTGGTGATGAGGTGGAACGGGAGATTGTCTTCATGATGTGGTGGAACGGGAGATTCTCATGGTGATGAGGTGAAATGGGAGATTCTCATCATGATGAGGTGGAACGGGAGATTCTCATCATAATAAGGTGGAACGGGAGATTCTCATGGTGATGTGGTGGAACGGGAGAGTCTCATGGTGATGTGGTGGAATGGGAGATTCTCATGGTGATGTGGTGGAACGGGAGAATCCCGTGGTGATGAGGTGGAACGGGAGATTGTCTTCATGATGTGGTGGAACGGGAGATTCTCATGGTGATGAGGTGAAATGGGAGATTCTCATCATGATGAGGTGGAACGGGAGATTCTAATCATGATGTGGTGGAACGGGAGACTCTCGTGGTGATGAGGTGGAACGGGAGATTCTCATCATAATAAGGTGGAACGGGAGATTCTCATGGTGATGAGGTGGAATGGGAGATTCTCATCAGGATGTGGTGGAACGGGAGATTCTCATAGTGATGTGGTGGAATGGGAGATTCTCATAATGATGTGTTGGAATGGGAATTTCTCATCATGATATGGTGGAACGGGAGATTCTCATGGTGATGAGGTGGAACGGGAGATTCTCATGGTGATGTGGTGGAACGGGAGATTCTCATGGTGATGTGGTGGAACGGGAGCTTCTCATCATGATGTGGTGGAACGGGAGATTCTCATAATGATGTGTTGGAATGGGAATTTCTCATCATGATATGGTGGAACGGGAGATTCTCGTGGTGATGACGTGGAACGGGAGATTCTCATGGTGATGTGGTGGAACGGGAGATTCTCATGGTGATGTGGTGGAACAGGAGAATCTCATGATGAGGTGGAACGGGAGATTCTCATGGTGATGAGGTGGAATGGGAGATTCTCATGGTGAAGAGGTGGAACGGGAGATTCTCATTATGGTGAGATGGAACGAGAGATTCTCATGGTGATGTGGTGGAACGGGATATTCTCATTATGGTGAGATGGAACGAGAGATTCTCATGGTGATGTGGTGGAACGGGATATTCTCATCATGATGTGGTGGAACGGGAGAGTCTCATGGTGATGTGGTGGAACGGGAAATTCTCATGGTGATGATGTGGACCAGGACATTTTCATAATGATGTGGTGGAAAAGGTGATTCTCATCATGATGTGGTGGAACGGGATAATCCCGTGGTGATGAGGTGGAACGGGAGATTGTCTTCATGATGTGGTGGAACGGGAGATTCTCATGGTGATGAGGTGAAATGGGAGATTCTCATCATGATGAGGTGGAACGGGAGATTCTCATCATAATAAGGTGGAACGGGAGATTCTCATGGTGATGTGGTGGAACGGGAGAGTCTCATGGTGATGTGGTGGAATGGGAGATTCTCATGGTGATGTGGTGGAACGGGAGATTCTCATGGTGATGTGGTGGAACGGGAGCTTCTCATCATGATGTGGTGGAACGGGAGATTCTCATAATGATGTGTTGGAATGGGAGATTCTCATCATGATGTGGTGTAATGGGAAATTCTCATGGTGTTGCAGTGGAATGGGAGATTTTCATCATGATGAGGTGGAAGGGGAGATTCTCATGGTGATGAGGTGGAACGGGAGATTCTCATCATGATGTGGTGTAACAGGAGATTCTCATGGTGATGAGGTGGAACAGGAGAATCTCATGATGAGGTGGAACGGGAGATTCTCATGGTGATGAGGTGGAATGGGAGATTCTCATGGTGAAGAGGTGGAACGGGAGATTCTCATTATGGTGAGATGGAACGAGAGATTCTCATGGTGATGTGGTGGAACGGGATATTCTCATTATGGTGAGATGGAACGAGAGATTCTCATGGTGATGTGGTGGAACGGGATATTCTCATCATGATGTGGTGGAACGGGAGAGTCTCATGGTGATGTGGTGGAACGGGAAATTCTCATGGTGATGATGTGGACCAGGACATTTTCATAATGATGTGGTGGAAAAGGTGATTCTCATCATGATGTGGTGGAACGGGAGAATCCCGTGGTGATGAGGTGGAACGGGAGATTGTCTTCATGATGTGGTGGAACGGGAGATTCTCATGGTGATGAGGTGAAATGGGAGATTCTCATCATGATGAGGTGGAACGGGAGATTCTAATCATGATGTGGTGGAACGGGAGATTCTCGTGGTGATGAGGTGGAACGGGAGATTCTCATCATAATAGGGTGGAACGGGAGATTCTCATGGTGATGTGGTGGAACGGGAGATTCTCATGGTGATGTGGTGGAACGGGAGATTCTCATGGTGATGTGGTGGAACGGGAGCTTCTCATCATGATGTGGTGGAACGGGAGATTCTCATAATGATGTGTTGGAACGGGAGATTCTCATCATGATGTGGTGTAATGGGAAATTCTCATGGTGTTGCGGTGGAATGGGAGATTTTCATCATGATGAGGTGGAACTGGAGATTCTCATCATGATGAGGTGCAATCGGAGATTCTCATGGTGATGTGGTGGAACGGGAAATTCTCATGGTGATGTGGTGGAACGGGAAATTGTCATGGTGATGTGGTGGAACGGGAGATTTTTCATCATGATGAGGTGGAACGGGAGAGTCTCATTATGGTGAGGTGGAACGGGAGATTCTCATGGTGATGTGGTGGAACAGGAGATTCTCATGATGAGGTGAAACGGGAGATTCTCATGGTGATGAGGTGGAACGGGAGATTCTCATTATGGTGTGGTGGAACGGGAGATTCTCATGGTGATGTGGTGGAACGGGAGATTCTCATGGTGATGTGGTGGAACGGGAGATTCTCATAATGATGTTTTGGAATGGAAGATTCTCATCATGATGTGGTGGAACAGGAGATTCCATGGTGATGAGGTGGAACGGGAGATTCTCATAGTGATGTGGTGGAACGGGAGATTCTCATGATGAGGTGGAACGGGAGATTCTCATGGTGATGTGGTGGAACGGGAGATTCTCATGGTGATGTGGTGGAATGGGAGATTTTCATCATGATGAGGTGGAACGGGAGATTCTCATGGTGATGTGGTGGAACGGGAGATTCTCATGGTGATGTGGTGGAAGAGGAGATTTTCATGATGAGGTGAAACGGGAGATTCTCATGGTGATGAGGTGGAACGGGAGATTCTCATTATGGTGTGGTTGAACGGGAGAGTCTCATGGTGATGTGGTGGAACGGGAGATTCTCATTATGGTGTGGTTGAACGGGAGAGTCTCATGGTGATGTGGTGGAACGGGAGATTCTCATAATGATGTGTTGGAACGGAAGATTCTCATCATGATGTGGTGGAACAGGAGATTCTCATGGTGATGTGGTGGAACGGGAAATTCTCATGGTGATGTGGTGGCACGGGAGATTCTCATAATCATGTGTTGGAACGGAAGATTCTCATCATGATGTGGTGGAACAGGAAATTCTCATGGTGTTGCGGTGGAACGGGAGATTTTCATCATGATGAGGTGGAAGGGGAGATTCTCATGGTGATGAGGTGGAACGGGAGATTCTCATCATGATGTGGTGGAACAGGAGATTCTCATGGTGATGTGTTGGAATGGGAGATTCTCATGGTGTTGAGTTGGAACGGGAGATTCTCATCATAATGAGGTGGAACTGGAGATTCTCATCATGATGAGGTGGAATCGGAGATTCTCATGGTGATGTGGTGGAACGGGAAATTCTCATGGTGATGTGGTGGAATGGGAGATTTTCATCATGATGAGGTGGAACGGGAGATTCTCATTATGGTGAGATGGAACGGGAGATTCTCATGGTGATGTGGTGGAACGGGAGATTCTCATGGTGATGTGGTGGAAGAGGAGATTCTCATGATGAGGTGAAACGGGAGATTCTCATGGTGATGAGGTGGAACGGGAGATTCTCATTATGGTGTGGTGGAACGGGAGAGTCTCATGGTGATGTGGTGGAACGGGAGATTCTCATGGTGATGTGGTGGAACAGGAGATTCTCATAATGATGTGTTGGAACGGAAGATTCTCATCATGATGTGGTGGAACAGGAGATTCTCATGGTGATGTGGTGGAACGGGAGTTTCTCATGGTGATGTGTTGGAATGGGAGATTCTCTTGGTGCTGAGTTGGAACGGGAGATTCTCATCATAATGAGGTGGAACGGGAGATTCTCATCATGATGAGGTGGAACCGGAGATTCTTATGGTGATGTGGTGGAACGGGAAATTCTCATGGTGATGTGGTGGAACCCGTAGATTCTCATCATAATGAGGTGGAACTGGAGATTCTCATCATGATGAGGTGGAACGGGAGATTCTCATCATGATGTGGTGGAACGGGAGATTCTCATGGTGATGTGGTGGAACGGGAGATTCTCATGGTGATGTGGTGGAACGGGAGATTTTCATCATGATGAGGTGGAAGGGGAGATTCTCATGGTGATGAGGTGGAACGGGAGATTCTCATCATGATGTGGTGGAACAGGAGATTCTCATGGTGATGTGTTGGAATGGGAGATTCTCATGGTGTTGAGTTGGAACGGGAGATCCTCATCATAATGAGGTGGAACTGGAGATTCTCATCATGATGAGGTGGAATCGGAGATTCTCATGGTGATGTGGTGGAATGGGAGATTTTCATCATGATGAGGTGGAACGGGAGATTCTCATGGTGATGTGGTGGAACGGGAGATTCTCATGGTGATGTGGTGGAAGAGGAGATTTTCATGATGAGGTGAAACGGGAGATTCTCATGGTGATGAGGTGGAACGGGAGATTCTCATTATGGTGTGGTTGAACGGGAGAGTCTCATGGTGATGTGGTGGAACGGGAGATTCTCATAATGATGTGTTGGAACGGAAGATTCTCATCATGATGTGGTGGAACAGGAGATTCTCATGGTGATGTGGTGGAACGGGAAATTCTCATGGTGATGTGGTGGCACGGGAGATTCTCATAATCATGTGTTGGAACGGAAGATTCTCATCATGATGTGGTGGAACAGGAAATTCTCATGGTGTTGCGGTGGAACGGGAGATTTTCATCATGATGAGGTGGAACGGGAGATTCTCATGGTGATGAGGTGGAACGGGAGATTCTCATGGTGATGTGGTGGAACAGGAGATTCTCATGGTGATGTGGTGGAACGGGAGATTCTCATAGTGATGTGGTGGAACGGGAGATTCTCATGATGAGGTGGAATGGGAGATTCTCATGGTGATGTGTTGGAATGGGAGATTCTCATTGTGTTGAGTTGGAACGGGAGATTCTCATCATAATGAGGTGGAACCGGAGATTCTTATCATGATGAGGTGGAAGCGGAGATTCTCATGATGATGTGGTGGAACGGGACATTCTCATGGTGATGAGGTGGAAGGGGACATTCTCCTGGTAATGAGTTGGAACGGGAGATTCTCATGGTGATGTGCAGCTGACAAATCTGCAGAAACTGTGTGAGTGATACTTCATGTCAATATCTCAACATCTCAGAAGACGGTATTCAGCACTTTGTTGAATCTTTCAATCTGAAGTGAAAAGAGACGGAACCCTGTACCAGAAGGTGTCCCTTATTAAATGGGCATTGAGTGTCTCAATAGAAATGATTCCACTACCTAATATATTTCTTGTTTGTCGGCTATGATTCAAACAAGTAAATTAGATAAATAGGTACATTTAACTAATTTAAAGCTTTTATATCATCAGACCTTTACTATTTACTGCTTGACAGACTTTAAGGCAAGTGTACAAACTGTCTTATTATTTTACTTGTGGTCTCAAAAAACATAATAAGGATTATGAAAACCTAAGAAACATTAACTTCCTCAGCGAGTTTATGACAATAAATACCCTTTCCAGAGGCTTGTGAAATAAGCTACTGATTCTTTTATTACACATTTAATCGGCTTATGATTTACGATTTGTCTTACCTTTGATGCTGGAATCTGTTTTCACTTTTCCAACCTCTTCACTGTTAAGGGTCACTTAACGATTTTATACTGCGAGAACTTTCTGCTTTTTGTGTCCCTAAAATCAACACAGTGCTGGACATTAGCTGGACTTCCTGTCCGCTGAAAACTACGGTCACTAACAGTGTCCATAGAAATGGTAAAGTTTCATCCACATGAAAACTTGTACAATGCAGACTCATCCTCAACTAGGACATCTTTAAGACTTCGCCAATTTTCTCTTCAATTTAAAGTTTAAAGTATTTTATATGCAACAAGTCTGTGATTTGTTCTGAAAGGATTTGTTCCACATGTGTAAGCTGATAATCAATACCTGAAATGTATGACGGTGTGTTCAGACCAAACGCGTTTTGAGAGTCAAGAGCGGCCGGTTTACATGTAGAGGCATGTCAAGGCGTGTCAAGGAGGCGGCGAGCTTTCTCTCGTCCCGTTTTGAGCGTCGGAGTGACATGCGCTGCAAATTTAAGAAGTTTTTTAAGCTTTTCTCGCAGAACACGCGTCAAAAGCCAGAGATGAAATATCTGAACTTTTGCCGCTTGACGCAGGGCATCAACCAATCAGAGTGATCAACTCGCAGCTCCTTGAGTACGCATCTGATGTGGTGAACCTAGACACGGGGCTGAGACGCCCTACGACAGTGTTCCAAATCGCATGCGGCTCACTGACTCTTGACTTGCAGCTCGTGAAGCAGCCGCTGGCTTTCTGAAAATGCATCTAAACAAGTCATAATGATCCTCAACGGTGCAGTTCTCTCCACAAACAAGCGCTGCAGGCTGCTTGCAGAAACTTTGCTGTCCTAACGGCCCTAACTGACCCTGTCAGAGTTGCCAGTTCTGGCTGATTTCAGTTGCACCGAACTCCGCCAAAGAGCTGCTCTGTCGGTAGCTCCGTATATATAATGAAAAAGAAACACTCACATTCTGGAGGCATTATTGTATTTTCACCATATACTGTTGCATAAGAATGCTATTACTCCGTGCAATATTTAGGATGACGATTCCCTGCTATAAAGCTGAATGTTACTGATTTGGCAACGTAGCAGGATACGTTGCATGGCAATGCCTTTTTTTGGGGGGGTGGCGGCTCTCTGCCAAGTGCGACTCTTGTTGCATTAACAGTGACTATGACTGTCCTACGACAACATTCTCTAGCTTTATTTATTAAATAAAAGCATGCCATCTCTCTACTGCATCCGCCATCATTCAAACTGAATGGAAGGAAAGCTCCTCCTTTCCCTCCTCTCTTTTCCACCGCATTTGCCGTTCGCTCCAGACACAAAGCAGAGGACAGTCGCCTCCTCGAAGTCCATTAATTTCTGATAATGGACACCTTGTGGGGCAATATCCCACTTATACCATGGTCACTCACAAAGGAAATAATATAAGATCAATCACTAATGTTGTTTTTACTGGTAAAATCATGTTTAACAAGAAGAGACTGAGCGGACTATTTAATGTTCTCTTGTTGTGGCGTTGCCAAGCTAACCGCCGTTGGCAGCACCTGCAGCTGGTTCGGCAGCAGATCCTATTGCAACAAATCAGTGATGATGAAATATGGTCGTGTTGCAGGATGTTTGTGACTGTGGGAGCTCAGGTGATTGAGCCTGAAAAATAAGAGTGTTGAACGGAAGTGCCGCCCCTCTCCTTTTAACGGATTCCAATATAAATACAGTGATTTTCTGCCTGAAAATGCATATTTTTTCACAATATGAAGAAAATCAGGTAGCACGTGCGATGGTTGGTTTCTATAACAGCATAAGAAAACTTCGGCCGTGGGAAAAAATCTTGAAGACCGCTGTGAAATGGCTGTTTCTCTGCATTAATACAGAGAAACACACACACAGTCTGGTCCGCTGCAGGGTGACGTCAGCGCCACTCGTCCCTCTTTGAGAGATCTGGAGCTTCATCACAAACTAACTGATTAAATATTATTTAATACGGTTGAAACAATATGATTGACATTTTATCTGCAGTGACTGATTTCAACTGATGATCTCGGTAGAACATGAACATAATACAATACTGAGATAAGGAGGGATCAGGAGACTTTTTTTTCCCTTTCTCTCTTTTTACTTATTGTTCAACCAATGGTCTAAATTAACCTGAAAAAATAAAATACCTTAAAAACAGGCAGATAAGATACATTCATTAGTAAACATGGACCACGGTTTGACAAAGTCCATCCAGATATTCTTTCTGTTTTCTGTTTTGCCCATTTGTCGCCAACATTTCTGTTACCACGGTTACCAACTGGCGTTTAAGCCAGTGCAATGATTTAGAATTATTGGGCTAACCAACACCTCAAAGTTGAGGGGAAGCTGAGTCCGCAGGTCGCAGGTAAGTGACAGGGGAGGACGCAGGTAAGTGACGTAATGCTGTAGGCAAGTAGTGAGGTTGAGACGGCGGAGTCCCACTAGGCAAACGTAAACTATTCATTCATTCATTTATTAATGTGTGCGTTTTGCCAAATTAATCTGAAATTAATTTGAACATTCTCCTAAGTAGGTAAATAGTGTCTCTTTAAGGTGCATTCTGGAGCACAACGAGGAGGATTTGGCCAGCCTGACGGACTTCATAGATCAGTGTTTCGACAGAGTTGTCATGGGGAAGTCAAAGCAAACATCGACCCCAGCCGCATCATCTCAGGCTAAAAGACTGTGGAATGAGGATTCATCCGGAGCCATTTCGTCGCCGGGGAACGACACAACCGATGTTCTTATTTCTATCGATAAAAAGCTCAGTAGTTTCGATGCGCACCTGAGCCTGGTGGAGATTCTCCACAAAGAGTTTCAGGCCTTGCGGGAATCACTGGAATTCAGCCAGAAGCAAGTGGAAACACTGGCCACAGAAAACGCGGTCCTCAGAGAGTCGGTTAAATCCCTCACCGAGGGATTGACCAGAGTCTCCGAGGAGAACAAGAAGATGAAGGAAGCGGTGCTGGATCTGCAAGCCAGAAGCATGAGGGACAACTTGGTGTTTGCAGGGATTCCAGAACAAGCAGATGAAGACCCCGAGACCACAGTTAAAAACTTCATCCAGACTCATCTAAAGCTCCCGGAAGAAACGGTGGGGAACATCGCCTTTCACCGAGTTCACCGTCTGGGCGGAAGGAAACCCGGAGCCGGCCGGCCACGGCCCATCGTAGCCAAGTTTGTTAACTACAAACAAAAGGAGCAGGTGAAGAGTCAGGGTCGTGAACTTCGGGGCCTTCATTATGCAGTTAATGACCAGTTTCCAAGAGAGATCCTGGATCGGCGGAGAGTTTTGTTCCCTATCAGGAGAAAATCCATCGCCGAAGGAGCTCGCGCTGTCATCGCCGTGGATAAATTATTTATCAATGGACAGTTGTACCGCGACCCAAACATCACTACGTGGCTCTACTGACTTGTTGGTATGTTCCTTAATAACCTTAAATCTTAAATAATATATTTGTAATACTGTGGTTTCAAAATAATTATCAGTATTTTCTCCACCCGTCTCTGCTACACCGTTCTCGTCACGGATGTTTCTTTTACATTATTTTCTTCCTTTGGCACGGTCACTTTTTTCTCTTTTCACTTTTCTTTGTTTGAACCCTTTCACTTTTATCAGTAATGTCACCTACTTCTATATTTATATGTTTCATGGCGCACGCACAAGATTAAACATCGGACACAACATTATGCATGATTCACACATACACACACAGTTCAGTACGAGGAAAGCACACATAGAGACACTTAACGCGCAGATCCAGGTACCGCACACAGCTGACAGGCGCACAAGCAGCGGGTTACACACAGACACACTGTAGTAATATGCACATAACCTCCATCTCTGCTGGTTTATGGATACACTGAGGTTTGTCTCTTGGAATGTGCGTGGAGCTGGTACAAGAGAGAAGAGGTTAAAAATTCTTAATCAGATGCGTGAAATGAAGGCAGACATCGTTCTCCTGCAGGAGACTCATTTATCTAATTCAACAATAAATCTTTCAACGGACCAGTTTCCACATGTTTACTCAGCTTGCTATAATTCCAGACAAAGAGGAGTAGCCACTCTTATTAATAAAAGTTTAAAATTTGACATTGATCAAACAATCACAGATCCAGAAGGCAGATTTTTAATAGTTACATTATCTATTCAAAATGTTAAGTTAACTATTGCAAATGTTTATGGCCCAAATGTTGATGACTCCTCCTTTTTTCACTCCCTCTTTACTTCGCTCTATGATCACTTAGATAACACAATCATTGTAGCAGGGGACTTAAATGTTATTCTTGACAAATACAGTTCATCAGGGAAGTATCGAGGTTGGAAATCAGCTGAAACGGTTAAACAGTACATGAAGGATTTTGGTCTTTGTGATGCATGGCGTTCTCACCACCCAACACTGAGAGAATACACTTTCTTCTCTTCAGTTCACCATTCCTATTCTAGACTACTTCCTAATCAGCAGTTCACTCATGAGTGACATATCAGAGATAAAGATCCATCCCATAATCATCAGTGATCATGCACCTGTATCATTAACCCTTAGAAGTAAAAACTGTAAGCCAGCCACTAGAAACTGGAGATTTAATACATCATTATTTACAGATTCTGAGTTTATCAGTTACTTTAAAAGAGAATGGTCCTCATATCTAGAAAACAATAACAGACCAGAAACTTCAGCGTGTGTTCTGTGGGAAGCAGGAAAAGCAGTAATGAGAGGGAAAATAATATCCTTCTCTTCCCATAAGAAAAAGAAGGAAACTTTGAGAACATCAGAATTAGAACTCAGAATTAAATCACTAGAGGAAGCTTACCATGTCTCCCCAGAAGAACACACACTGAATGATATTAGAAAAGCCAAATTAGAACTTAATGAAATAATAGATAAAAGAATACAATTCATGGTGCAAAGACTTCGATTGGACAATTTTGAACATGGTAACAAATCTGGAAAGTTCCTGGCTAACCAACTAAAGGCAAATAAGGAGAAAACAACAATTTCCTCTATAAAAGATTCAGAAGGAAATATCAGCCATGATCCTGACATGATAAACAATACTTTCAAAGAATTTTACAAAGCATTATATTCATCACAAATAAATCCAACAGAATATTAACCAATTTCTTAGCAGCATCAATCTTCCTAAAATAAATCAGGAAAATAAAATGGCTCTAGATTCACCTATTTCAGTTCATGAGCTCCATGAAGCTCTCCATTGTATGCCAAATAATAAAGCACCAGGTCCAGATGGTTATCCAGCTGAATTCTACAAAGAATTCTGGACAAAACTGGCTCCAACCTTTTACAGCATGGTATTAGAAATAAAGGAAAAGCAAAAAATACCCTCCAACATGAACTTGGCGAATATTTCAGTCCTATTAAAACCAGGAAAGGACCCTACACTCCCATCCAGTTATCGTCCAATTTCATTAATAAACGTAGATCTCAAAATAATCAGCAAAGCTCTAGCCAGAAGGATAGAGAAAATAACCCCTTCCATTATTCACCCTGATCAAACAGGCTTTATAAAAGGTAGACATTCCTACACTAACATGCGCAGATTAATTAACATAATAGATTATTCAACTCTACACAATCTGAAGTCCACAGTTATTTCTTTAGATGCAGAAAAAGCATTTGACCGTGTAAACTGGAAACTTTTATTTGCAACTTTAAAAGAATTTTGGTTTGGGTCATCATTTATTGACTGGATAAAAATATTATACAATAACCCAAATGCATGTGTGAAGACTAATGACAAAACTTCTCCAAACTTCTGCTTACAGAGAGGCACCAGACAGGGCTGCCCACTTTCTCCATCACTCTTTGCCAGTTTTATCGAACCCCTGGCAGCTGCCATAAGACAAAACCCAGAAATCAAAGGAATTCAAGCTAAAAATATTGAACATAAAATTAGTCTTTACGCAGATGACATTTTACTTTTCCTTCACAACTCACAAACAACACTTTCTCAAACAATCACACTAATTAATAAATTCTCTTCAATATCAGACTCTTCTATTAACTGGTTAAAGACTACAGCAATGCACATTAACTGTGACTTTAAAAACATATCTAACACCACTATACAGTCAGGAAATATTAGCTATTTAGGTATAATAATCTCTCCCAGACTAACCGAACTATTAAAGTTAAATCATGATCAGCTAATAAAAACAGTAGAGGATGACCTCTCAAGGTGGAACCGCTTGCCCATATCACAGTGGAGGGTTTCCACTGTTAAAATGATGGTTTTACCAAAAGTTAATTACCTTTTCTCAATGGTTCCCGTCAGATCATCCTCCACTTGGTTTAAATCACTAGACTCCCAAATATCCAAATTTCTCTGGAAAAACAAGCCATCCCGCATTAGTCTAAAAACTTTACAACAGACCAAAGACAGAGGTGGGTTGGACCTGCCAAATTTTAATCAATATTTCTTATATAATAGGCTGCAATGCATCTCCAAGTGGCTTAATCCAAGTTCTTTGGATGAGCCATGGCTGGATGTTGAGCAAGCATTGTGTGAGGATTTAATCATCTCTGATTTACCATTCATCAGCTCAACTGTCAAGTCATATAAGTGTTTCAAAAGCATTAACATCAGCTCCAGTTTAACGGCTTGGTGGGAATTCCTGAAAGTAACCAAGTCTGTGCTTATTCCATGTAAGCTCACACCCATCTGGAACAATCCTGACTTCCTGCAAAACAAAAAGATGATAAACTTCCCTCGGTGGAAGAATAAAGGAGTAAAGCAGTTAGAACATATAATAGAAAATGGAAACTTTCTGCCATTTGATGCAATTTCTTCACGGTATGAATTCAGCAGCACCAAATTCTTAGAATACCACCAACTTAAATCTATCATAAGTAAGAAATACACCACTGATCAACTAAACTTACAGTTACCTATCAGGGTTGCAGAATTCTTAAATCTTAAGGCCCCGAAGCTACTATCCAAAATATACAGATTACTATTGAAGCTAGAAGATTCCATCTGTCTCCCAACTTCTAAATGGGAAGCAGACTTATCCAGTAACTTCAATCAAAATGAATGGCCACAAATCTGCTCAAACACATTCAAAATGACTAAGAATTCAAACATGCAATTAATACAATTCAAAATTCTACACAGAACTCATTATACAGGGCACAGGATGTTCAAGATGGGTCTGTTACAATCACTTATCTGTTCACACTGTGCTGACAACATGATTGACAGCTACTACCATGCCTTATGGTCTTGTCCACCTGTCCAGAGATTCTGGCTCCAGGTATGTAAAGATCTGTCAGATTGGTTTAAATGTAATATCCCTGCAAACCCCAAATTGTGCCTATTGAGTCACTTAGGTGAAAATAACAGGGTTTAATTTAGCAAAACCAATCCTCAGCAGCCTGTGCATTGCAAAGAAAACTATCCTTGTGAACTGGAAAAGCAAACAGAATCTGTGTATCCAGCAGTTTAGAAATCTGTTATTAGATTACATCAGCATGGAAATGATGTCTGCCTCCTCAAAGGATCAGTCAGTTGAATTTCACTCTCTCTGGTCTCCTGTGATCAGCTCCATCACTTAGTGTAGGGGGGAGAGTGTGACCTCATCCCGCTCGGGGCTGGGGACTGGCTGGGTGGCTCAAGTGGCTGTGGGTCTGGGGTGGACCCCTGGACGGGGATCTTGGCTGCTTCATTACTGAGGGGGCTAGGTTTCCAGACCTGGCGGGAGGCCTTGGGTTGATCAGTGGTTGGAGTTGCCTTTTGGCGGTGGGGCGAGGTCGCTGGCGGGGGCTGGATCGGCGGGTATTGGCTCCGTGACGGGTGGCCGTGCCGCTGCGGGGTGGGCTGGGTGCGGGTTCTGGGCTCCGGTGCCCAGGGCTGTCCCCTGCTTCTCGGGGATGGGGGGTCGGCCCTGCCGTGGGGGGGTTGGGCTGACCTGGACCTGCCACTGCAGTGGGGGCGGGTCCGTGCCCTGGTGCCCGGCAGAGGGACCCAAGATAGTTGAGGATGGGGCGGTGCCTGTGTATATATGGGGTGTGTATGGAGGAGTGTAGTGGTACATGAATGTATGGGGGGTAGGGGTGCGTGTATGTGGGAGTGTGTTGAGGCATGTATGTGTGGGGGTGTAGGGATGGGGGTTTAGGGGAGTCCGAAAGTACATGAGTGTGTGGGGTGTAGGTGGGGTACGTATGAGGGAGTGCGGTGGTGTATATGCGGGGTGTGTGTAGAGGATTGTAGTGATACATGAAGGTATAGGGGGTGAGAGGTGTGTGTATGGGGGAGTGTGTGAGGGGTGTTGGGGTGGAGGTTTAGGGGACTGTGATAGTACATGAGTGTGTAGGGTGTAGGAGGTGTGTGGTGGTTTATATGTGGGGGGTTTATGGGGAGTGTAGTGGAGCATGAGTTTGTGGGGGGTAGGGTTGTGTGTAAGGGGGAGTGTGTTAGGGCATGTAGGTGTGGGGGTGGAGGTTTTGGGGAGTGTGATAGTACATGATTGTGTGGGGGGTTGGGGGTGTGGATGAGGGAGTAGGTGGTGTGTGTGTGTGTGTGTGTGTGTGTGTGTGTGTGTGTGTGTGTGTGTGTGTGTGTGTGTGTGTGTGTGGGAGGGGGTAAGGGCTTGTGTGTGGATAATCTGGTGTTAAATGCATGGGAGATAGGGGTGTGTATATAGAGGAGTATTGAGATGCATGTGTATGGGGGGGTAGTGGCCCGTGTGTAGGGGGGAGTGGGGGGGTGCATGTGTATGTAGGTGTATAGGGGGGTGAAGGGTCATGATTATGAAGGGGGTAGGACTTCAGTGAGAGAAGTGGGGAGTTGTGGTGGTTTGTTCTAGTGTAGGTAGAATGAGAAGGGGTGTTTTGTGATGGGCAGGGAGGTGAGTGGGATGTAGGGTTTTGGAGGTGGACTAATCTTTTGGCCGTGTATCTGTTAGAATGGGTGTGTATGTGTATAGAGGTATGTGTGGGTCTGTAGGTGTGTCTGTGTGTAGATGTGTGTGTATACCAGGCTGATGGTGAGGGGGTGTGAATGTGTTGGTGTGTAAAGGAGGAGGGAATGCAACGTGTCTCTGGGTGGGGGCGTCTCCTAGGGGTGTGGGGGCGGTGGGCCCTTGGTCTGTCTCTCCTTCTGCCGCCCCTCCTCTTCCTTGCCCCCCCCCCACTTTTGCATGTGGTTCGTTGGTGCCTTCTGGGGCCGGTGGCGGCTCCTTTGTTGGTGTTGCTGAGGGCCCTGGTTGTTAGGGCAGCTGCCCTTGGCCTGTCCTGGCCTTCGGGGGCCCCGGGAATGGGGGACGTGCCTCGTGCCGCAGGTGGCTCATCTTCTTGAAGGAGGCGCGCTTCCCTCGGGACCTAAATCCCCGGACCCCCCTCCTTCCCTTCTTCCACCACACACAGGCAGGGCGTTGGGAGGTGGACACGTTGATCTGGATGGTGAGAGAGGCCATCAAGGTGGTCTCGATCGGCATCGGTTCACCTCCCAGTTTTAATTACACTTAGTCAACATAACAAAAAACACACACTGACAACACATGGACATGTTTTGGGGGGCAGGCCATGCAGTGTGCGGTGGGCGGGGCTGCTTTGGTGGTCCCGCTCCCAACATGATGTTGTTACTGCTTCCCAATTTTAATTGCAAACAACACACACTTCACAATCATTCGTAAGCTGGGAGGGAGGGGGTGACAATGGGGTCCTGCCACGCCCCTATTTCCGGGGCTGTGCCGGAGGAATTTGGGCGGGGGAGTGGTGCTGTTCAGGGGGCCTGGGTCTGGGCTGGCCTGAGCGTGTGTCAGAGAATGGGTGGATAGGGTGTGCTTAAGGAGGAAGTGTGGATGCTTGTGGGTGTGGGTGGGGGTAGGTGGGTGGGTGCATGTGTGTGTGTGTGCACATGTATGTGCGTATGTGTGTGTGTGTGTGTGTGTGTGTGTGTGTGTGTGTGTGTGTGTGTGTGTGTGTGGGTGCGTGGAGGGTCTTGGTGCTCAGGGAGCGCTGCTGGTGCACTGGGGTGCGGCCTGGCTGCCGCTCGGTGGCGGTCTGGGGATCCCGGCCCTCCGTTGGTGTGGGCTGGGCCCTCTGCCTGCGGGGGTGGGGGGTTGCTTCCGGGCTCTTGGGGCCATGGGGCCTGCGGTCTGTCTGCCCTGGGGGGCCGGTGCCCGGCGGGGCCGGTCCTCGCTGGTCCGGGCCTGCTGGGGCCTGTTCCCCCTGACTGCGGGGGACTCTGGCTGGGACCCCCCTCTGCCGCCTCCTGGGTCGGTGCATGGCTGGCTCCGGGGTGGGGCGGTTGGGGTCTGCGCCTGGGGGTGGCTGCCGATGGCCCGGGTCTCGGGGGTACTCCTGGCGGGCCTCTTGCCTTTGTGTGGGAGGGGTCACACTGGCATGATCACCTTTTCCGGAACACGTTCCACTCTGCATGTTCTGCATGTAACACAGTCACCGAGTCGTCACGCAGGTTTATTCACTAACAGCAGCTAGTTTTCTCATTTCTGTTTGTTTCTCATTTATATTTCACTTTTTAGATTCATAGTTTAGTTACTATGATCTAAAGTTGGCTTGTATGTGTATGTATATGTGTTAATACTGGCGAGTGCGTATATGTTTGTATGTATGTATGTGTGTGCATAGAGGTGTGTGTGTATGTGTATGTATGTGTATATGTATATGTGTACATATGTGTATATATGTGTATATATATATATATATATATATATGTGTGTGTATACATGTGTGTGTATATGTATGTGTATGTATGCGTGTGTATGTGTGTGTATATGTATGTGTGTGCCTGTATGTGTGTATGTATACATCTGTAGGTTGTTTTCTTTCTTTTTGTTTTTGGGTTATTTTTTAGTTCGTTTTTTTTCTCTCCCTTTTCTCTCCCTTTATCTCTTTCACTTTTCTTATGAGGTGTTTTTTCTCCTTTCTCTTTCTGTCTTTCGTCTGTCCTCTCTGGTCCAGCAGTACAAACTCTACAATTCAAACAACAATACAAAATAAATATAGAAATAAAATAAAAATTCAGGAAGTCAAGGGGATCATTATATCTATAAAGCTTCCCTTGGCAGAGAAAATTTGCTCAGCAGAACACAGCATCCAGACCATCATTCTGCTTGCCTAAATGCTGGACAAGACAAAAAAAAAAAAAAAAAAATTATTGGGCTATTTGACGGAACTTTTTTTTTAACTGGTGTACGATATCCCTTTTTTTCCTCTCTGCAACCATTTAGAATCGAGTATTCACCTGAACCATGGTATTACCAAAGATAAATCATGACTATAGTATACAAAGCAGAAGAATGTAGGAGTGCAGTATTGTGACGTAGTTCCTGCCATCAGTTTGAGAGAACTAAGAAAGAAGTTTTAATTTGGCAAACGGCTCAACACGAACGCATGAATTCATCCAGAGGTGAGCAGAAATCAGCTGAGATCCAACTCCGTACATGAATCTCAGATCCCCAAACCATATTTCTTCCTTTTTTTAAAATTTCATCTCATCATATTTAGTCAAAATGTCCTTAAATGTTCTCATCTTGATGTCAGAAGAGAGCTGCATCTGTAGGGAACTAAACTAATACAGGCTAGTTTGCCTGCCAGGAGATGGAACAATAACTTAACTGGCTCATCTTGGGGATATGAGAGGCTGAGGTAGACAGCAGATACAGCAGATATTACATTTTAGGTCATTCAGAAGATAAGGATGTTTTATTGTTCAGGCTCCATAATGATGCCATTCATCAGTGTCTGCAGGATAAGCACCAGCTGGATGGCCTCACATGGTAATTGCTGTAGTATAATTAAAAATGAATATTTCTGTGGATGAGGACCATCCATGACTGCCATCCCAGTGTGACTTTCAGTGACATTTCGCCCCCAAACTGGACAATCTGGAATAGGAAAGGCGGAACTGAGAGAGGATGCTCAGTGATGTGGATTTACTCGCAGCGATTGCATTGGTTTAATGTGATTATCCTGAGACACTGATGAAAATAACTGGCATGAAACTGTCACTGACCTCGCGAACAGGAATATAAACAATGTTGGATCTCTTCCTCTGCATTCCTCTGAGCAGAGCCATAAATGACAATCATCCAATAACATTTTAATTTGATGTGTGTGGTGTTGAGGTGGTGCGGTGTGTGTGGAGAGCGGAGCTGTGGCCCATGTGGAAGATGTTAGCCTAACGGAACAATGCCATCAGACAATATTAGATCCAATATAAAGGCTAACATAATGCTAACAAGTTTAATATGCTCATACTGTCAGTAAAGGTTGCTTGTTCACCAGTGGTCTAAAAACAACTTGTCATGATGTTTTTCTGTCTCAGACTGAATTTTCTTAATAAAAGTTTCATAAAGCAAACAGAAACCACAATGAAGCCGATTACATCGTTACGTTAAAGCTCGTTAGGAACTCTGCGAGACGTAAGAACTTTGTCTTTGTTTAATGAGAAGCGGGGTGGCGTTGTGCATGCATGTCCGTGTCTTTAAATACCACGTGTTCCAAACATCGTCATACGTTTACGCTTCGTGTTTTTCCATGTTAACCACGCCCATCTCAACTGTCCAACCGACACAATACCGACGAGAAGAAAGTTCTGCTCGGCTGATAGATGGAGAACAACCGGCGAGTATGAGGACAGCGACGTATGGCTACGTCTGAGGTCCTGAATCCACAGAGTTCTGGATGCAGTATTTGGACGATTGTCTCCAACACAACATTAGCGTCTTACATCCTACGATGAGATAGAATTGGATTGCAACTTATGACACCACGTTAAAACGTAAATATGTCACCCAGGGTTCAAGCGAGCCTCCAGTCAGTTCACTACAGGAAGTATCCCCGTTACACCCACAAACAGCATGTTTTCTTTGGTTTAGATGGATGTTATCAGCGTGGACATCAGAGAGAAGCATCAGATAACAAAGTGCTGCTGATGCCCATTGCTTCTTCTGGAGTAGTCATGTGATACGCACGGTGCTGAAGGAGAAATGCCTGGCTTCCCGCCATCGGCTCTCAGCTCTGGAGTGCAGTAAAAGAGAGTTATAATGTTATTGAGGACTTCCAGTTGCGTGCTTCACTGACTCTCACCTCCAACGTAGTCGTAAAAGTCACTTCCACCCAAGTAAATCACCGAGGGCTGAGCTGCAGGACTGAACAAAAACTTGGTGAATGATTGCGTCTTTTACAAGAAAGCATCAGTCTGCCAACTTTTAGAAGCACAAAGGAGATAAAACACAGCATGGAAACCATATTAAAATCAATGAACAAATGCAGGAATCTCCAAAAACTCCCAAAAGACATTTTTATTTTCTCCTTTTTGAAGATGAAATGTTCTGGTTCTAACTAGATAATAACTAAATACAATTTCATTTCACACACAGTAGATCTAGTTGCGCCGTAACCTTGGAGAGTCTCCATTCTTCATTCTGCAGCAGCAAGTTGAATAAAAGTATCATTCTGATGAGCAGTTTAGTGGGCGGAACCGCTGACACGGCTGGATCTGTTGCCTCACAGCAGAAAAAATCCTGTTTAAAGTCTAAGAGCTGGAATATTCTCGCCTTATAGCAACACGTTCGGCTACGTATCATGGCTGCCACGCGTTCGTTAGCACGTAAGCCATTAATAATGTGTCACGTTCACGTGTTGCAGTATTTACGTGATTTCATGAGAGAGGATAAGCAGGAAGTGCTGCCAGATGAGGATCAGCAGGTTAAGAATGAAGTCTGGTGTCACTTTTACACCCCCCCCCCACTAGTGCATCTACATCAGACAACAAGTCCATATCCTGTGTGCTGGTGGGCTCAGCTTCTAAGCCTGCAAGCCAAATATCTGCATTGTGAGGTTATTTTTTAATAATCTTGCAACATAGAAAGAAAAACAAAACCTGGTTTTAACCTGTAAAAAAGGTTTTGACTCATTTTATACCCACAAAAAACAGATTTTTAAAAAACTGGGGAAAAAATTGCAACAAATGGTGGATTTCTTCACAATTAACTAATGTTGTTAAACAGTTTTGGGTGTACTGTCCCTTTAAACCTGATGGCCAATAGGACAGTATGTTACATCCCTTAAAGAAGTGACTTAAAATCTGTCTTTCTGTTTTCGTGCTTTGACCAGAAGTCCAACATTAAATCCAACCCATAGACTGTATATAAAAGATGGGCGGAGCCTCCGTGGTGTCACCCATAGGTTTCTGAAGAGCTGAATTAAAGCTCTGTCCTACCGTCACCATGTTGGCAGGGGCATGCGTGTCGTCTCGCCCGGACAATACAAATATGGGCAAAGAGGTGGAGCTGAGAGGGGGGCTGTGAGCGTCATGGTGGATGATTGACATCGAGTGAACTCTGAGCTTTCTGTAGCTAAAAGCTAACTGAGCTAACTTGGAGATAACAGCAGCTAACCAGCTAACGGAGGTAAGTGGGCTAAAGCTAAGTCACGTTGTTAACTGGCTAAAAACCGCGGTTGTTCTACGTTCTTCTGACTTGAAGCAGGAGATCGGGTCCCTGTCAATCAAAAGGACATGCCCCTAAATATGCCGAACTTTGAGATTAAATTACTTTAAAACGGGTGAGTTAGAAAATAATTCACTCCCCCCACAGTTGTCATGAAGATAAACCTGACCTATAAACCGAAAATCGATTTTTGAACCAGGCTGTAAACATGTTTATTCCTGCTGGGAAGTTGGTCTTTTTAACATGGGAGTCTATGGGGATTTGCTCTGTTTTGCAGCCCCTAGTGGATGAAGGAGGAACTGCAGTTTTACACACTTCCGCATCGGCTTCACTTTTAACCATGAAGGCTCCGTCCATCTTTTATATACGTCTATGATCCAACCAAGCGTCCACTCAGTGGACATCTTTACAGTTATGAGTGAATAAAATCAACCTGATGTTTCCCACCTGATGAGTGTTTATGCCGACATCTCCCTGACTGAGATACTAAACAACCAGTGCGCTGTGTTACCTGTAGCTGCTACATGTGCTGTTGTGGAAATATTATTGGCAATTTAACTAAAAACCCAGTGGTGACGGTAACTCTCGCCCCCTCTCGCACTCTTTGCAGCAGCCCGACTACGCATTTTAATACAGTTACTGTTAGTTCAAATTCAGGATCAGAGCTGATGAACAGGAGCAACAAAAGGCTGGAAAAATAGTTAGTATAAAAACAACTGGAGGAGATTTGACAGCTAATAAGGGTAAATGGTAACAGCCCAGTACCGTGATGTAAAGATGGGGAGGGGTTCACCAATCTGAGACAAGCACAATCTATAAATTGTCTGCAAAATATTTAGAAAAATGCTCCTTAATGTGATATTATGAGGACTGTGAAGACTCCAACATCTCCAGCATTTAATATTGTCAAAAGATTCAGAGAATCTTTAGGAATCTCTGTGTGCATGGGACAAGACCAAAGGTCAAACTGGAAGCTGGTGATCTTTGGGTTTTCATGAAGCACTGCAACACAACCAGACCTGAATCTCTGCTGGGAAATCATTGCATGGAGTCAGGATATGCCTATTACTGGCACCAGAAAAATGGGATCCATTTATCCGACTACAGAAACAATGAAGGTCAGACATTACTGGGTTTGTGCGGGGTCATACTGTAAAAAAGGGCTTGAAAGTATGAAAGCTGTTACTGATCAGAATATGGCGTCATGGACCACGTAGTTAATGCAGGACAACAGTGTCCTCACAAGCACAGTCACACTACGGCAAGCAGCAACAAGGATGAGGTCCTTCCTCTACATGTGATGCAGCCCTGACTTTGATTATGTAGATCAGGGTGTTATTAATCCATTTTCAAACTCACTGGTCCAATTAATAAATACATGACATCAGAGCAGTGAAGTGATGAGCAGACTGACACTCTCTGCACTAATAACTGACAAAAGACAAGAATGTATGTAGGATGGATGAGGACGCAGCATCTGGCCCTTTCACGCCTCATTGAGTTGATGGAATACTAATAAAAGCCATATGACAACAGCATACTAAGTGTGCAATTAATATTCTAAAATATTCCTGCGCTGCATGTGGCAGAGACCTGTTCCAGGCTCCCAGGCAGGTAAAGTGACGGCGCCATCACGTTTAGGAAGAGAAGATGTCCTGATTAACCTTTTTCCTCGAGCTGCGTGGACGACAAACCGGCAGGATCTTCTGTACACACGGCTGCCGTCTGTTGTCCCGTCGCCTGACAGCCGTCCTGACAGCAGATAAATAATCCCCTCTGCATCCCTCTCTCCTCCGTAGGAAAAGGCCAGGAGGAGCCAAGCGATTGATTTGGAGATGGATCCCGAGTTCAGGCTGAAAATAAAGATCAGCTTTCAGGTGGAAATCTAATTAGAAGTGGAAGTTTTGTGTTTGTTAAGCCATAATTTAACTGCAGGTATCATCGTTTGTTCAGCACAAGGTAGCTTTTCAGACAGGAGATTCCTCACAGAAGAGTCAGCAGCTGCATTTGCATGACAGTTTTACACAGAATAAATGAAATTTTTCCATAATTTTGACAAAGAACTGCAATTTGCAAGTGTTTCTTTTAAATAGTGTGTAACCCGCAGTTTTGACATATGTTGTTTCAGGATGTTCCACTTCGCCACGACCTTTCGAAAATCCCTCATTTCTCTATTGCCTTGTCGCTGTCGTTTTCCATCAGAGATAGAGGTTATTTTTCTCTCTATATTCTGCGCCATCTTTACAAAGAAATAAGCTGGTCATGTGACCCTCTACATCACATCCAGAGACGTGTAAATGTGAAAAAAAAAGTGTTTCTATCTCTCTTTTCTAAATTGAAACGACACGAAAAAACGAAAAAACACCTAATGGTAGCATAAAAACTTTTTCGCGATATCCAAGAGGTTTTTGGAAATGTTGTTTTCGTTAGCGGTGTGGAAGTTAGATTTGATGGCAAAAGCAGATAATTTCCACTCATACTGTGATTCCCGGCTGTTATAGTCCTGGACCTCCACCAAGGACGTGTTACCTGGTTACTACCATCCTGCCTGGGAGTGAATGTGAGTGTGGGGTCATTTGGCTCTGTAATGGACTTGAGACCTGTCCAGAATCCCCTCTCAGGATTTCTGGGTCAGACTCCAGCCTCCCTGCAACCCTGGAGTGGAACAGCCATTGTCCAGTATTTAATTTAGAAGCCGATATTAACCGATATCAGCCGATACCGATACTGTGCAGATACCATCCCTGAACATGCTTCTTAAAAACAAACCCAAGATTTAATTTTATTCTCCGTTATACCAACATGCTGTCTGATATTCTCTATATTTAACTGGATATTAATGTCTCATTGATCTTTTCATCTAATAATGTGACCTGGTGTCAGAATAAAACTAATGTTTAAAAGATATGAGTTCCTGGGCAGAACAAAGCTATGCAGCATCGCTCCTCCGACTCTACCACATCCTGGGACGGTATAGGAACACTTTCTGGAGAGACCGACATGCATAGAAACAAGCACTCACACATCTACACGTCTGTCTCCTGGGTTTCCTCCAGCAGACAGATTAGAGGCAGCAGAGGAAGCTGAGAAAGGCCCTCTGCAGCAGATGATCATTAGCTCCAAAGAACAGACCAAATTTATGCCTTTCTTCATCTGCATCACCTCACTAATGTCACATTTCTGCTAATATTTTATCATGCAAGCTGCGCTGGATCCATGTGGGGAAGGCGACTACATTAGCGTAACTAGCATAAAGGTTATACAATACATACAATGTTTTAATTATTTCATTATACAACCCAGAAACAAACAAGTTAGGATTCTTTGTAAAATATAAATCCATTCGTATGCAAAAGTCAAAAAGCAATCCTGCATCTCACTTCTCCAACGTTCACCGAGGAACTTTTGCCACTTTCTCAGATGCATTACAGCTAATGCTCCAACTGGAGTCACACTCCTCAGCCTCCCCAGTAAGGTCTATCCTGGAGAGGAGGGTCCGCCGGATAGTCAAATCTCGGATTGAGGAGGAGCAGTGTGGTTTTCGTCCTGGTCGCGGAACAGTGGACCAGCTCTATACCCTCTCTGGGGTCCTGGAGGGGGCATGGGAGTTTGCCCAACCAGTCTACATGTGCTTTGTGGATCTGGAGAAGGCATTCGCCCGTGTCCCCCGGGGGCTCCTGTGGGGGGTACTCCGGGAGTATGGGGTACCGGACCCCCTTGTACGGGCTGTCCGGTCCCTGTACGACAGGTGTCAGAGCTTGGTCCGCATTGCCGGTAGTAAGTCGGATTCGTTTCCGGTGAGGGTTGGACTCCGCCAAGGCTGCCCTTTATCACCGATTCTGTTCATAACTTATATGGACAGAATTTCTAGGTGCAGCCGAGGTGTTGAGGGGATCCGACTTGGTGGCCTCAGGATTGGGTCCCTGCTTTTTGCGGATGACGTGGTCCTGTTGGCTTCATCAGGTCGTGATCTCCAGCTCTCGCTTGAGCGATTCGCGGCCGAGTGTGAAGCGGCTGGGATGAGAATCAGCACCTCCAAATCTGAGACCATGGTCCTCAGCCGGAATAGGGTGGATTGCCCTCTCCGGGTCGGGAGTCAGGTCCTGCCTCAAGTGGAGGAGTTTAAATATCTCGGGGTCTTGTTCACGAGTGAGGGAAGGATGGAGCGTGAGATCGACAGACGGATCGGTGCGGCGTCTGCAGTAATGCGGACTCTGCGCCGATCTGTCGTGGTGAAGAAGGAGCTGAGCCAGAAGGCGAAGCTCTCGATTTATCAGTCGATCTACGTTCCTACCCTCACCTATGGTCATGAGCTGTGGGTCGTGACCGAAAGAACCAGATCTCGTATACAGGCGGCTGAAATGAGTTTCCTCCGCAGGGTGGCCGGGCTCTCCCTTAGAGATAGGGTGAGGAGCTCGGTCATCCGGGAGGAGATCAGACTAGAGCCGCTGCTCCTCCTCATCGAGAGGAACCAGTTGAGGTGGCTCGGGCATCTGGTCAGGATGCCTCCTGGACCTCCCTGGTGAGGTGTTCCAGGCACGTCCCTCTGGGAGGAGACCCTGGGGAAGACCCAGGACACGCTGGAGGGATTATATCTCTCGGCTGGCCTGGGAACGCCTCGGGATCCCCCCCGCAGAGTTGGCGAATGTGGCTGGGGAGAGGGAAGTCTGGGTTTCCCTGCTTAGGCTGCTGCCCCCGCGATCCGACCCCGGATAAGCGGCAGAAGATGGATGCATGGATGAAAAATGGCTAATTGGCATCCAGTTTGCATCCTCCCCTACCTGCACTCTGACATCTCTCCAGCCAGTGAACGACTAGTTTTATTTTTGCTATTGTCAGTTTTTCTTTCTTTTCCTCTCTTTCTTTAATAATGTCTTCTGCATTTCTTTGCTTGATCAAATCCCGTTAAAAATGGCCAGTGTGTTTATATCCACGTGCTGGTCTTGGACGCTGTCCTTAAAGTGAAACTAAGCTGCAACGTTACACAGTAACGGGAAGGAAGAGGAAGAAGTTTCTACATTACAGAACGGCTCCAGAAAAAGAACGTAAGTCACCTGCATGAAGGTGTGATGGTACATTTCAGTTGTTGGAGAGTATGACGTCATTACCAGGTATCTACCAGCTGCATCAACTAGGCATCAATGTGAGCATCTATAAATTCTGCATGAAAGAACAAAACCTATAAAAACATCAGCAGGCAAACAGCAGGAGGATTATGATTAATAAACCAAACAAAATGACGTCATTTTTCACAAACAATCCCGCCGCAACAACATAATTATGGATAAAAACAACTCACTGCTGTCTACACTAGAAACGTAATGAACACTCAACATATTATAAATCCTTTTAATAAAGACAACATTGCACTACAAGCTGAACTGGTGCAGACATCTTGTAACCTGGAATCTCAGGGTCCTTTGAAAGTTCCCACTTTGGAATTCCAAGATTGTTTTGCCATTTACAGCAAAGATTTCTCACAATCCAGACTTCCGAGGACAACTGGAACGCTGGACTAGCTGGAGGAGGAGATGCTACACGATGCTGAACATCCACCTGGAACTACTTTTTATAGACGTGTTGCTGCATCAGCTTCACAATCAGCTCCTGTTTTCCATCAAATGATAAAATGTCTCAGTTTCTTCATCTGACATGATGTTTATCTTCTTCTGGGAATAAAATCTGGCTGCATACATTGTTGAATTCTGTTTTTGTTTACATTGTTTACAGGGGTTATGTGGTTATGCAGCGGTAAAACAGCAGAAATTACACAATCAGTTTCCAGAACAGGACAAAAAGTTTAGGAAGAAACTAACTTCTTCCAAGCAAGTCAAAGTTTTAGTAGATAAATGAGTTTTATTCTCCTTTTCTTGCTATTTGAGGAAGTTTTCCCAGTAAATGTTTGGAGAAATGTACAAATCAATAATCACAAGATCTGATGCTGCATATCGACTTTCTCACAGTGGAAAACAAATTTATATCTAATGTAGAGCTGCAGCAAAAAAGATTCAAGTCATCAAGTGAACGGCTAATTATTCCATCGATTGATCAAGTATTTTGATTCATCTGCATTAATTAGGACCAAAAACAAAACTAGTTCTGTTAAAAAAAAAACTCCAGTAAGTTTGTTCCTTCATAAGAAAAGAGCAGAAGGATGTAAGAGACAAGATGCGCAGGATTAGAACAGTGTTAGAGGATTTAAATCAGAATGAATCCATTAATGTGAGAAACTGTGTCAGTGTGAACTTCAACAAGGGTTGCCACGGTAACGTTGGGTTATGGCTTCACTTTTTTTAAAGCCTAAATTCATCCATGGAAAGCGACTTCCTCCTCTTGTCGCTCTCATCTTCCCGCGAAGACATTTTGTTTCCATGTGATAGTAACGGGCTGTTTCCGTGGCAGAATTGGGAAGGTGACCTCAGACTGCCGGGTTAAAGATATGTCGTACAGGAGTATATTCTGGTGTTTTCATCTATTTTCTGTAAGCACTCGGTTGCCATGGATGTTGTTACCTGCCAAGCTGTCTCACCCTATCAGCACCAGGCTGCATCATGGTGTGCGGCCTTTGGAGGCAGAAAGCAGGTCACTTTGAAAGCTGCCGGCCCTCCCTGTCCACCGCAGAGGGGTCAGGAAAAAGCAATTTGCATTTTAACACGAGGAACAGTGTGAGCAGAGTGTTGCTGCTGCTCCAGCTCCCTGAAGGGCGGAGCGGAGCCCTCCTATCACGTCTGACACCTCCTTAATAGAAAGACATGGCCACCCTGCAGCCTGCCAAATCAAAAGCTGGATTTATAGTCCTCTGATGTATTACACCTCTTTGTTTATTGTTCTGTTTATTTACCTGAACACAGGGTGACCCGGAGTTTAGTTAGACTTCAGCTCAGGTTATAAAAAAATGATTGCATTTTTAATTTAAAGTCAAACAAATCAAATAAGTTTATGATATATTGTCACATGAACATCCAGGGACATGTAGCTCTAGGCTTCGTTGTCCCAGGTAACCATGACAACTCTCAATGCATTAATAACACCTACAGAAACATGTTTATCCTGTAATATGACTGTTTTTATTCTTAAAAACCCAAAGGACGTCTTTTCTAGATCCAATTAAATGCAATTAAATTATTACGATGAAAGCTAATGAAAGTCCATGTGTTGTTGTTTTTTTTGTTTGTTTGTTTTACCAGGACTTAAATCCAAACATTTCCAAGAACAGACTCGGCAACGCTCAGAGAAACTGTTAGAAAAAAAAAGGAAAATCCAAAAGCTACATCTTAGACTCTCCAGGTCTCAGTTAGCATGCTAAATGCTAAAGTTCATGATAGTCCAGTTAGAAAGACTGAACTAGTATGGCTTGTACCAGTATGAAAAGATTCTTCTCTATTAAAACACCATGGCAGCACAGCTTCGGTTGGTAAAGCTGCATCTGAACAAACCACAAAACTTCTGAAAGAATCTTCCAGCATATCAGTACAAACACCTCAAATCACTCATATCCCGATGGGGTGCAACTTGGGGTTTGGTGTTAGTCAGGGGAAGCCTGGAACTGATCTCAGTTGGAAGACAACTGCTCTTCCTTCTTAGCTACAGCCACCCAGAGGTTTATTATAACTTCATTTAGTTACATTATCAAGGGCCATCTTACAGCCACTGTGGCCCTGTAGTCCCTAAAGGGCCATTTTAAAGCCACTGTGGCCCCGTAGTCCTTAAAGGGCCATTTTAAAGCCACTGTGGCCCCGTAGTCCTTAAAGGGCCATTTTAAAGCCACTGTGGCCCCGTAGCCCCAAAAGGGCCATTTTAAAGCCACCGTGGCCCCGTAGTCCCTAAAGGGTCATTTTAAAGCCACTCTGGCCCCGTAGTCCCTAAAGGGCCATTTTAGTCCCTAAAGGGCTATTTTAAAGCCACCGTGGTGCCGTAGTCCCTAAAGGGCCATTTTAAAGCCACCGTGGTCCCGTAGTCCCTAAAGGGCCATTTTAGTCCCTAAAGGGCTATTTTAAAGCCACCGTGGTCCCGTAGTCCCTAAAGGGCCATTTTAAAGCCACCGTGGCCCTGTAGTCCCCAAAGGGCCATTTTAGTCCCTAAAGGGCCATTTTAAAGCCACTACAAAGAAGCATAAAAAGAAGAAATCTTAATTTTAAATAAAATAAAGTGAAATGATAGAAGAATGAACGATTGTACATAATGTAATGAAACAAAAATATACTTAACAGTCAGACATAAAGATGATGAAAACGATTCTTCCCAGCCTGTTTTTCTTCAGAACCCCCTGCATGCAAAACCTAAACTGCCTTGGACCCCCTGCCCACCACTGTGCTGACACCATGCTGGGTTTATGCTTTCATTTGTTAGATTCTCACCATGAATACTGTAACCCGGCTGTCATTTGATGAAGGCAAAGTTCAGATAACATAAATGAAACTTTTTTAAAAAAAACATTTAACCATGTTGCCTCGATTGCCCGTACTTGCCGATATGCTCTCCACAACATCAAGAGAATCAGACCTGACAGAACACACAACTCAGCTGTTGGTTCATGCTTTGGTCATCTCACGCATCGATTACTGCAATTCCCTACTAGCAGGTCTGCCTGCGTGCTCTGTTAAACCTCTGCAGATGATCCAGAATGCCGCAGTGCGTCTGGTTTTCAACCAACCCAAACGAGCTCATGTCACTCCGCTGCTAATCGCTCTTCACTGGCTTCCGGTCGCAGCACGCATCAAATTCAAAGCCTTGCTTCTGGCTTACAAAACAATAACTCAAACGGCTCCCGTCTACCTTCATTCCCTAATCCAGACCTACACTCCCTCTCGACAGCTACGTTCCACCAGTGAAAGACGCCTCGTGCTACCACCACAACGTGGGACTAAATCACTAGCCAGACTCTTTTCATCATGTTGGAAAGTTGGAGAACTTAACCAAGTTCTTTGCAACAAACTTTATGGTATTAATTCTTTGTATTATAACATAGGTGATATTATGGGGTGGGAAGGGAGTAAGCAAAACAAAACAAAAAAAAAAAGCCTGTAGCACTTCATGGAAGGATCTGCGTCCAACTGGACAATCCACCAGCACCTTCCTACGATGTCCTCCACTGTTTGATTTCATGCTTGTGCAGTTCTCACTCATATGTAAGTCATTTTGGATAAAAATGTCTGCTAAATGACTGTAGAATAGAATAGAATAGAATAGAATAGAATAGAATAGAATAGAATAGAATAGAATAGAAATAATTAATCCCAATGGCTCCGGGTGGTTAAAACATCTGGGGGAACCACCTCTCTAAAGTATACGCAGTAACTGTCTGTCCATCCATCCATCCATCCATACGTCCATCTGTCCGTCCATGTTCTTAGCCACTTGTTCCAGTTAGGGTCACGGGGAAGCTGGGAAGTGTATCCCAGCAGTCATTGTACACAAGGACAAAAATGAATAGTGGCAAAGTACCAGCTTGTAGAGGCATCAAGCTGCACGTTCAGACCTCCACCTGATGGAGGCGGAACCTTCAGAGAGCTGCAAACCTCAACGATCCAGCGCCGCTGGAAGGAAGAGTGGAGCCAAACTCCTCTACAGCCATGAGAGTCTGATAACATCACACACACAGATGCCATATAAAACTGTTGAATCATGGCATTGACACATGACTCTGCAGATTGGTTTACTTTTTACTCCATAATCAATATCAGATGGATATATATTCTTGGGGTTTTTTTTACCTGAACTTGAATTTACTTCATTTTAAGGCTGACTAAGAACCAGTTTTTTTTTTTTTATTTTATTTTTTTTATGTACTAATATTTAAAAGCTCAGAGTTCAAACTTCCCTTCATGCCTGCAGATGTGTAGATTCTGCTACAAGTTGCTGACTGCACATTAACAAGAGGTTATATTACATAAAAAGACCTCAGAAAAAAGGTCTCAGAAACGGTGTCAAATATGACACATCCGGCATTGAAGGGTTAAGTATGCAACAAACGCCGGAAGCCTATGGGTTTATCAGAGTGCCTATAAATGATTTTGTCCTCCTGCAGGTGACCGCTGAAGGACAACGCTGTCCATCGCCTGTTTCCTGTGCAGATATGTCGAGCAGAAGGCATTTATAAAAATGTTAAATGACACTGCCACATGAACCAGAGGAGGGACTGGTGATGGATGGCTGGGAGCGCCGCAGGAGTGCAGGAGATCCTGGAAGTGATGCTTTGATCAATGTGCCTCTCCACGCAGCTGGTCAGCAGATGTAGTGCCTGCCATGTTCAGACCCCACTGTTTAATCCAACACATCATGTGCACACGGCGAAGGTTAACAAGACAGAGACGAGCCGTGAAATGATCAATCTATCATTCGCAGATTTACCTCCAACTTCTCTGCTTTTCTGCCTAAAACAATGGAGCCGCTTGCAAAACATCCACAAACAGTTAAACGTCCTGCTTGTTTTATGTTGTGTACTTTCCTCTTTGTGTAATTTGTCAGTCTTATCTCAGCGGGGCTTTAAGGTGCATGTTTAGATAGCCTGGACATCCATTATCAGCCAGAGGCAAACCCCATTTAGAAGCTTAAGTTAAAGAATTATTCCAGAGGAGAGGAGAGAGTTGCCGTGCCGTCACCTTCTCCTCTTCCATCGACCCCTGTCGCTGCTCTTCGGCAGGACTGCAAATCAGCTCAAAGCTGCACACAAACAGATGAGCCAGGTGAATGCATGAGGCCGACAGCTGGACAGGTGACTGAGTGCATCCTGTTAAACATGAAGAGCTGCAGCCACCTCCTGGTTAAATTACCCTCCCTTCACCTCAGACCTTTGGGGATCAAGTCCTGGTTAATTATTTTAAAGATCTCTTCTGGGTCTAAAAACCCACCTAATGGCTTCTCTGCTCAGATTTTTGGCAGTCCAGAGTTGTAAATTTACAGTTGTGGCTCTGCAGTGAGGTACTGCAGGGCTGAACGATGTGCAGAATGTTGAAAGGAATAAATATGTCATGTGGGCATGTGGAGGGGAAAGTCCCACAATGCATTGCATTGTTTGTGCATCCGAGACAAGCGATGTCCAGATCCTGTCCTCATTTCTTCACCTTTCTCTTCCTGGCAGTCCCAGTTCACCGTAACCCTTTAGAACGGTCTGGAGCAATACGTCTCCAGCTTTCTGAGGATCTTTTCAGGTTTTTCTTTGAGTATTTTCTGTTTTGTCACTGGTTTTAAGTTAACTGGTTTTAAATGGCTGCGGTGGACTGGCGAGCTGTCCAGGGTGTACCCTGCCTTTTGCCCAATGACTGCTGGGATAGGCTCCAGTATCCCCGTGACCTTTCATCGGACTAAGCAGTTAGGATGATGGATGAATGCATGAATGGCTTTAAATGGGATCTTTAGATCAACCTGTCAAAAAGAGTCATCGTTTGTTCCTGTTTCATTTGCAACAGACTGAATTTTTGCCAAATTTGTGAGAAAACTGAGATAAAAACAATGTTCCTCAAAGAGAGACTGGAAGGATTTCCAGATTTTTCCATCTACTGAGCAGAATATTATTAAAGCATTTAATCTGGAGGAGTTTCAGGGTTTAAAGGAGCAAGTCCAGACTGGACACCTTCGGAAGGACCAGCATCCAGAACCACCAGCTGATAGAACCACATGAACAAGGACTACTGTGGAAACCTTTGTTGAGCTGTTTGCAGAGCAGGAAAGAAGTTGCATGTCACCTGGTCCAGACATCCAGAGGCAGCGTCGACTTCTCTGGACTAAGAGACATTTGGGATGGACCATCCATCCATCCCTCCATTTTCTACACTGTTTTCTGTAAACTGGTGTCTATCCCAACAATCATTGGGCACGAGGAATCCAGGGTGGACCGCCCCACAGAAACCTGAACTGTGGTTGGACCGGTCAACGATCCAGATCCAGATCCAGATCCAGATCCCGCAAAAGGAAGATTCGTACTGTTGTCAGTAAAAAGTCCAGAAGTCCATTTCTGTGATGATGCAGTTTGGAACGGGGTTCTGTGACTGTACGGGTCGGATTGGGATTTTGTAATGGTACCGAGTCAGATCAGGATTCTGTGACGATACAGGGTTGGATCGGGGTTCTGTGATGGTATGGGGTTGGATCAGAGTTCTGTGACGGTACGTGGTTGGATCTGGGTTTTGTTACGGTACGAGGTTGGATCGGGGTTCTGTGACGGTACAAGGTTGGATCGGGGTTCTGTGACGGTACAAGGTTGGATCGGGGTTCTGTGATGGTATGGGGTTGGATCTGGGTTCTGTGACGGTATGGGGTCGGATGGTGGTTCTGTGATGGTACGGGGTCAGATCGGGGTTTCTGTGATGGTATGGGGTCGGATAGTGGTTCTGTGATGGTACGGGGTCGGATCGGGGTTCTGTGACGGTATGGTATCGGATCTGGGTTTTTGTGACGGTATGGTATCGGATCTGGGTTTTTGTGACTATATGGTATCGGATCGGGGTTTTTGTGACGATACAGGGTTGGATCAGGGCTCTATGACAGTATGGTATCGGATCGGGGATTTGTGACGGTATGGGGTTCTGTGACGGTATGGTATCAGATCGGGGTTTTTGTGACGGTATGGTATCGGATCGGGGTTTTCGTGACGATATGGTATCGGATTGGGGTTTTTGTGACGGTATGGTATCGGATCGGAGTTTTTGTGACGGTATGGTATCGGATCGGGGTTTTTGTGATGGTGTGGTATCAGATCGGGTTTTTTGTGACGGCATGGTATCGGATCAGGGTTTTTGTGACGGTATGGTATCGGATCGGGGTTTTTGTGACGGTGTGGTATCGGATCAGGGTTTTTGTGACGGCATGGTATCGGATCGGGGTTTTTGTGACGATACGGGGTTGGATCGGGGTTCTGTGACAGTATGGTATCGGATCGGGGATTTGTGACGGTATGGGGTTCTGTGACGGTATGGTATCGGATCGGGGTTTTTGTGACGGTATGGTATCGGATCGGGGTTTTTGTGACGGTATGGTATCGGATCGGGGTTTTTGTAACGATATGGTATCGGATCGGGGTTTTTGTGACGGTATGGTATCGGATCGGGGTTTTTGTGACGGTATGGTATCGGATCGGGGTTTTTGTGATGGTGTGGCATCAGATCGGGGTTTTTGTGACGGCGTGGTATCGGATCGGGGTTTTTGTGACGGTATGGTATCGGATCGGGGTTTTTGTGACGGCATGGTATCGGATCGGGGTTTTTGTGACGGCATGGTATCGGATCGGGGTTTTTGTGACGGTATGGTATCGGATCGGGGTTTTTGTGACGGTATGGTATCGGATCGGGGTTTTTGTGATGGTGTGGTATCGGATCGGGGTTTTTGTGACGGTATGGTATCGGATCGGGGTTTTTGTGATGGTGTGGTATCGGATCGGGGTTTTTGTGACGGCATGGTATCGGATCGGGGTTTTGTGACGGTATGGTATCGGATCGGGGTTCTGTGACGATACGGGGTTGAATCAGGGTTCTGTGATGATACAGGGTTGGATCTGGGTTCTGTGACGATACGGGGTTGGATCTGGGTTTTTGTTACGGTACGAGGTTGGATCAGGGTTCTGTGATGGTATGGGGTCGGATGGTGGTTCTGTGATGGTACGGGGTCGGATCGGGGTTCTGTGATGGTATGGTATCGGATCTGGGTTTTTGTGACGGTATGGTATCGGATCGGGGTTTTTGTGACGATATGGTATCGGATCGGGGTTTTTGTGACGTATGGTATCGGATCGGAGTTTTTGTGACGGTATGGTATCGGATCGGGGTTTTTGTGACGACATGGTATCGGATCGGGGTTTTTGTGACGGTATGGTATCGGATCGGGGTTTTTGTGACGGTATGGTATCGGATCGGGGTTTTTGTGACGATATGGTATCGGATCGGGGTTTTTGTGACGGTATGGTATCGGATCGGGGTTTTTGTGATGGTGTGGTATCAGATCAGGGTTTTTGTGACGGCATGGTATCGGATCTGGGTTTTTGTGACGATATGGTATCGGATCGGGGTTTTTGTGACGTATGGTATCGGATCGGAGTTTTTGTGACGGTATGGTATCGGATCGGGGTTTTTGTGACGACATGGTATCGGATCGGGGTTTTTGTGACGGTATGGTATCGGATCGGGGTTTTTGTGACGGTATGGTATCGGATCGGGGTTTTTGTGACGGTATGGTATCGGATCGGGGTTTTTGTGACGATATGGTATCGGATCGGGGTTTTTGTGACGGTATGGTATCGGATCGGGGTTTTTGTGATGGTGTGGTATCAGATCAGGGTTTTTGTGACGGCATGGTATCGGATCTGGGTTTTTGTGACGATATGGTATCGGATCGGGGTTTTTGTGACGTATGGTATCGGATCGGAGTTTTTGTGACGGTATGGTATCGGATCGGGGTTTTTGTGATGACATGGTATCGGATCGGGGTTTTTGTGACGGTATGGTATCGGATCGGGGTTTTTGTGACGGTATGGTATCGGATCGGGGTTTTTGTGACGATATGGTATCGGATCGGGGTTTTTGTGACGGTATGGTATCGGATCGGGGTTTTTGTGATGGCGTGGTATCAGATCAGGGTTTTTGTGACGGCATGGTATCGGATCTGGGTTTTTGTGACGGTATGGTATCGGATCGGGGTTCTGTGACGATACGGGGTTGGATCGGGGTTCTGTGACAATACAGGGTTGGATCGGGGTTCTGTGACGATACGGGGTTGGATCTGGGTTTTGTTACGGTACGAGGTTGGATCAGGGTTCTGTGACGGTATGGGATCAGACCTGGGGGCCGGTTTTAGGGTCTGACACACGGTCTCCTACATTCTCAGAGGAAGAGGACGGGGTTTTTGTGACGGTATGGTTCAGGATCGGGGTTTCTGTGACGATATGGTATCGGATCGGGGTTTTTGTGACAGTATGGTATCGGATCGGGGTTTTTGTGACGACATGGTATCGGATCGGGGTTTTTGTGACGGTATGGTATCGGATCGGGGTTTTTGTGATGGTATGGTATCGGATCTGGGTTTTTGTGACGGTGTGGTATCGGATCGGGGTTTTTGTGACGGTATGGTATCGGATCGGGGTTCTGTGACGATACGGGGTTGGATCGGGGTTCTGTGACGGTATGGTATCGGATCGGGGATTTGTGACGGTATGGGGTTCTGTGACGGTATGGTATCGGATCGGGGTTTTTGTGACGGCATGGTATTGGATCGGGGTTTTTGTGATGGTATGGTATCGGATCGGGGTTTTTGTGACAGTATGGTATCGGATCTGGGTTTTTGTGACGGTATGGTATCGGATCGGGGTTTTTGTGACGGTGTGGTATCGGATCGGGGTTTTTGTGACGGTGTGGTATCAGATCGGGGTTTTTGTGACTGCATGGTATCGGATCGGGGTTTTTGTGACGGTATGGTATCGGATCGGGGTTCTGTGACGATACGGGGTTGGATCGGGGTTGGATCGGGGTTCTGTGACGATACAGGGTTGGATCGGGGTTCTGTGACGATACAGGGTTGGATCGGGGTTTTTGTTACGGTACGGGGTCGGATGGTGGTTCTGTGATGGTATGGGGTCGGATGGTGGTTCTGTGATGGTATGGGGTCGGATGGTGGTTCTGTGATGGTATGGGGTCGGATCGGGGTTCTGTGATGGTATGGTATCGGATCTGGGTTTTTGTGACGATATGGTATCGGATCGGGGTTTTTGTGACGATACGGGGTTGGATCAGGGTTCTGTGACAGTATGGTATCGGATCGGGGGTTTGTGACGGTATGGGGTTCTGTGACAGTATGGTATCGGATCGGGGTTTTTGTGACGGTATGGTATCGGATCGGGGTTCTGTGACGATACGGGGTTGGATCGGGGTTGGATCGGGGTTCTGTGACGATACAGGGTTGGATCGGGGTTCTGTGACGATACGGGGTTGGATCTGGGTTTTGTTACGGTACGAGGTTGGATCAGGGTTCTGTGACGGTATGGGATCAGACCTGGGGGCCGGTTTTAGGGTCTGACACACAGTCTCCTACATTCTCAGAGGAAGAGGACGGTAACAGTTTTGGACTGGCCCGCCTGCAGTCCTGACCAGAACTCATGAATGAATGTTGGTGGGTTTAAAAAGGGAAAATGAGACAGAAATTAACTTTTTCACACTTTAAAACACGTTTTTATGAGACAAAATATCACCAAATGGTTTTTTATATCATTACAAACTGGTAAAAACCCAACATGTTTTAGGTTCGTACTGCCCACAGTTTAATCAGAGATTCTGCTTGGGCCTTGCAGAGCCTGAACCTGGGTGTGTGCACGCCATGCATGTAGCTCCTCACTAGGAGGTGCTGAGGTAAAAAAGTAACGAGTGAAGCTCATTGTAATTCTCTGCACTCATGCTAATATTTGTGAGCAGCACGTTGGCTCAGACACGGTGGACATGATTTCACAGTAGCACCAGATGGGCTTTTGAGGATTGTCCTGTCGGTAAACAGAATCTGGGTTTGGTCTCGGCACCGCTCTCCTCGGAGCCGCAAACATCCTGCAGATACTTTCTTCCTGCTTGTTTGATCATAAAGATCCACACTTTGTGATTAACTTTCACACTTGAGCTGCGGCAGGACATTTAACAGGGTCTGTGACGTGTGGAGACTGACAATGCCGAGAAGAATGAGGGGCCATTTCCACGGCTATCAGGAGTGTTTAATAACTTAATTCCTGCAAATCAAATGGGGAGAGGACGATCTCGTGTGGGTGTACCTGGCAGCAAGCCAGGCTCGGACTCCAGCTGTACAGTGATTCACCTCCTGCTTTGCTCTATGAAAAGATTAGAGGACTGCAGAACTTATTGACTCAGATTTCTCCTTCAGGTGCAGAGTAATTAATGTAATTAGACCCTCTATCTCCTCACAGGCCTCTTATCAAAACTGTTTCCTTATCAGGTCTGGAAATTTAATTAGAAAAATCTTTCTAATTAATGATTTTGTGAAATTAATGTTGACTTCATCCAGATTATTCTCCAGTTAATTATTGTCCAGAGGCGCATGAAGGGAGGAGAGGAGCAGCTGGATGGAGATGGAGAGGAATAAAACGTTACAGAAGCACCTAAATTACCCTGATAATCAGTCTAATTTAGGACAATCTGAGCATCCCTAAAGATCCAGCGTGCAACGATAACAAACATCTAATTATGCAACACAAGAACGGCGACGCCTTAATCAAGCTTGTTAAGAAGCAAAAGTTATGAAGAGGAGAGAGGGATTAAGGAGAGCTCGGAGCAGAAAACAGGATAAACACGGGTATGTCATCGCTGAGGATGTACAGCCAAGGTCTCTGGAGCAATGAAGGTTATTAAACTACGAACCAGTTCGGTCCCAGGTGAGGAGGGGCATGCTTCCAGATGGTTGCTGTTTCCATCTTCACCACTAGGTGTCAGTAAATGTTGCAAACTGCTGTTTCCCAGATGGCAACGACTGGCCACATCTGGCCTTGAATGCCAGACTTCATCTGTCTCAGGCTTCATTTCAAAAGGGTGAAGCTGACGTCTCCTCCAACCGGGAGAGTTCCCATCAACCTGAACCAGAAGCCCAGGCCGAATGGAGACGTGAGGACCCTGCCTTCAAGGCAGGGGATCCATCAGCACTCTGGATGGCCAGACAAGAGGTAGCTGCAGGCATCAGGAGGGCAAAAGCCTCCGTTGCACAGAGGAAGCAACACTCCCCAGGTCCAGACTCACATCACTGTCCTGACATGCCCGTCAGCGTAGCTCCAGCTGATGTGAGGAAGACTCTGCAAAGGATCAACTCTGGCAAAGCTGCAAGCCCAGATAACATCCCAAGGCGGGTACCGAGGAACTGCGCCCACCAGCCGACTGACACATCTGCAACAGCAGCTGCAGCCGTGGAGCTGATTCCAGGTAACAAGTGCGAATACCTGAACGGAGGCGAACATCTGGTGGACTGGTGCAAACACAGGCTGAGACACATTTATTTCATTTCACTGTTTCTGTTCCTTACCTGTGGAGCAGCTTCCAGTGGACCTGGGGGCAGCTGGGAGTGTTGCAGTTCCCCACCAAGCAGCCGGTGAGGAGCAACTTTAGTGTTTCATGAACACGACCCTCACCTGGAACCTTTCTCTTGTTAAACGCTGCATACGTCACATAAATAAACAAGTTTCTTGGGTGGCTGGATGGACTCCTTGTCTGTGAAGTTGCAGATGTGCTGAATGACTTTGGCATGACGTGAGCATCAGCGCCATCTGGTGGTCGATCCAGGTCCTACAGGACAGAAGAAGTCTTCTGGAAAACAACCTTAAAAATGCAGGTTTTAAAAGACACAAAACCTGATTGAGAATCCACTTCAGTCACATTTTAGCCAAACTTCTCATCCTAACAACAGCATGGAAACAGAAAGTTCTCTCTGCTCGTCTAACTGCAACGGGACCTCTGGTTTCACCACATCAGGTTGATCTCTGCTCGTCTAACTGCAACGGGACCTCTGGTTTCACCACATCAGGTTGATCTCTGCTCGTCTAACTGCAACGGGACCTCTGGTTTCACCACACCAGGTTGATCTCTGCTCGTCTAACTGCAACGGGACCTCTGGTTTCACCACACCAGGTTGATCTCTGCTCGTCTAACTGCAACGGGACCTCTGGTTTCACCACACCAGGTTGATCTCTGCTCGTCTAACTGCAACGGGACCTCTGGTTTCACCACACCAGGTTGATCTCTGCTCGTCTTTCTAAG
Organism: Telmatherina bonti; assembly: GCF_933228915.1. NCBI lineage: Eukaryota > Metazoa > Chordata > Actinopteri > Atheriniformes > Telmatherinidae > Telmatherina > Telmatherina bonti. Next base: position 6,988,592 of record NC_136626.1, on the reverse strand, counting down.
GACACCACAGGAGAAATGATGTTCCATCACCTGCTCATCGAGTGGACTTCCACTTATCTACCAGTTTCCCAGATGTTTTCCAACAACCATAAACCAGACGAGGTGAGACAGCAGGAAAAGCTTGATTCTACTTACCTGTTCACTGTCACTGATGCTGCTGTTATTATTATTATTACTATTATTATTATTATTATTAATAATAATAATAATAATAATAATAAATCTGTTTCTACTGTAAAACTCTGCTACAGCACAGCATGTTTTTTCAGTATGGACCTGAGCAGTGTCATAGACTGACTTCAGTTATTATATTACAATCATTACTCGGTTGAAATATAAAACATTATTGGTATAGTGCATGTATATAAATAAAATACAACTTAGTGTAAATACTGACTGAGGTATAATACAATCGAATAGCATCTGAGTATGAAATAAAGTGCATCTGTGAGTCACTGGTTTATTTATTTGTCTTTATTTATTCATTTATTTGTCCCTACTAAGAAAATATTAAGAAGAAGTCAGAAGAGATTATTTATGATGAGATTCTGACACAAGAAACCATCGAACCAAGCAGAGTTTCAGCGCAGGGTGGTGCAGGAGCTCCTCGGCTTTTTGGTGAATAAAAGGGGTCCTGAGTGAAAACATTCGGTTCTTTGCTGTGTCTCTCTCTCCAACTCGCTATAAACTTATTTACAGTTATATATAAAGTAACGAAAGTTGAAATAATGAAAAGAAAAACATAAAATAAAACAATACTAAATATTTAATCAATTAATTACTTTTAAAAATGTAAAAAATAAGTAGAGAATATAAGAATAAATAAATAAATAATAGTGAATAAAAGTAAATAAATGAATAACATAAAGTAATTAAATAAAAAGGTCCACAAGTGGTTTGTTTCTGGCAGGATGCCTGAATTCTGCAACGGTATGTGCCGAGCTAGCAGTGCACAGACTCTGAGTTGACCGGACTCGACCATAAGCAGGATGTCAGTTTATCCCAAACTGGTCATCTTGTATCGGTCTTGGAGCTGGTACGCAGAATTTATTCCAACATGGAGAGGATGTCTGCTAGCATCGGTGGAAATTGACCCCCCCATATATATATATATATACATATACACTATTCACAAAAAGTTAGGGATATTCAGCTTTTGGGTGAAATTTCACAACAAGCCTAAAATGCATTCAAACCTGTACAGGTGAACTTAATGTGATCTTCTCTAAGCTTTTAAATGCACATGTCCAACTGTTAAATGTTTCAATAAATTTTGCACAAGTTACTGTTCTCTAACAAGGAGCTTAACGGCAAAAATCACGGCAGGTGTGTGATCCTTGAATTGACCAATAAATGTCCTGGTTCAATTAGAGCTGGTGTTTAAACAGTTGTCCTCATCATGCTGTTCACATTTTGACATCATGAGACCAAGACGACACCTAACAATGGAACAACAGTCCCTTGCCATTGCCATGCTTCAAACAGGACGTTCTCAGACAGAAGTGGCCACTGAGCTTGGAGTGTCACAGAGTGTCATCAGCAGGTTGCAACAGAGATATGGAGAGACTGGAAGAGTCACAGAAAGGCCTAGAAGTGGACGTCCTTTGGCCACATCCCGTGCTGATGACCGCTACATTGTGAACACTGCCCTGAGAAACCGGATGATGAATGCCACTCAACTCCAGGCACGTTTAAGAGAGGTGAGAGGCACCCAAGTGTCACGTCAGACCATTCCAAACCGTTTCCATCAGCGTGGTCTGCGTGCTAGACGACCTGCACGGGTACCTGACCACACCACCAGGCACAGGCATCATCGTCTTGCATGGGCCAGGGAGCATTTACGCTGGACGAGGAACCAGTGGGCCTCAGTGCTGTTCTCTGATGAAAGTCGATTCACACTGAGCAGAAATGATGGCCGGCAACGATGTTGGAGACCTCAGGGAGAGCGCTATGCATCAGCCACTGTTGTCACCAGGCCAGCTTTTGGTGGTGGCGGTGTTACAGTGTGGGCAGGGGTGTCCACTTGGTACAGAACTGCCCTACACTTTGTGAATGGTACAGTGACAAGCCCATACTACCTGAATAACAGCATTAATCCAGTGATTGTGCCCCTACATGAACAGCACAGGCCTAATTTCATCTTCATGGACGACAATGCTCCTGCTCATCGAGGCCGCATCATCAGGGAACGGCTGTTGGAGACTGGTGTACCTCAAATGGAATGGCCTGCACTCTCTCCAGACCTGAATCCCATTGAAAACCTGTGGGATCAGCTGAGCCGTCGTGTAGAGGCTCGAAACCCTGCACCCCAGAACCTCAATGACCTGAGGGCTGCCCTTCAAGAAGAGTGGGATGCCATGCCTCAGCAGGCAATAAGTTGCCTTGTGAACAGCATGAGACGTCGTTGTCAAGCTGTAATTGATGCTCAAGGGCACATGACCAGATATTGAGACGTTCACATTTTTTGTTGTGGTGTAACTACCATTGTTGTTACCTTTTGTGTTGAATGAATTTTTTGAGATGAGGAAATCAGTAGTGCATCCTTCTACTTAAATGTCTTACTTTTATGATATTATATCACTGTAGCATGAACATATTGCATTTTCCATCAATTTCACCTGAAAGCCAAATATCCCTAACTTTTTGTGAGTAGTGTATATATGCATATATATATATATATATATATATATATATATATATATATATATATATATATATATATATATATATACATACATATACACACACACACACACACATCTTAAAAATAGTTTTTTAGTTTGACATTAGCTGATTGGCGACTAGCCTATAAGATCTTGTTTGAAACAGACCTAATGTTATCCCACTGCTGATCAATTTTTTTTTTCTCTTCTGAAAGATGAAAAAGATTTTAGAAATTAATATAAAAAAAACCTGCTATCTGTAAACACCATCGTGACATTTTTATAGCAGTCGGCAGGAGGTAAAAATGCGTTAACTACGCAGGTCGGTTCATTTATTTGTTTTTGTGATGAAGTTGAATAAACTATCGCTTGGATTTGAAGAAATAGGCACACTTCATATTTAACTGAACATTGATGAAGATTATTATTATTTTTAAATGTAATAATTATAAATTTTAAAAAATGTTGAAGATTAAAGCCAGGGACCAGATTTTACTTAGAAATAAAGGATAGATTCACAAAAAATATTAATTCTAAGGTTATGGGGCACGTTTGGACATACAAGATATTGTTTTTTACATTTCTGACTTAAAAAAATAAAACTTCAGTGGGGACAAGGTTTTAAAGTGAGGGGGTGGTGCCCTCCCTTACCCCCCGTAGATGCGCCCCTGCAGTCGGGATGAAATCGGGGGTCATGGTTCTCATCTGAAGACGGACGGGGTGCTTCCTCCAGATCAGGGATGGATCTTTAACTGGAGGAGTGTATCGGGTTCTTGTTTCCGAGTGACAGTAAGCTGGTGTGAGATGTGGACAACTGGTTTGTCAGCAGTATTTACGCTGCTGCACCAGTCTTATGTGAAGGGAGAGCTGAGCTTCACTCCAACCCTCACCTGAGGTCATGTGACTTGACAAAGCGTGGCAGAATGAGATCACGGATACAAGCAGGAGAGGTAAGCTTCCATCAGGAGGTGGGAGGGATGGAGGGACGAGCTGCAACATCTGGAGGAAGACTGGAGAGGAGGTGGTCTGAGCGCAGGTTAGGATGCTTCCTTGTCGCCACTCCTTGGTTAGGAGGCGACCCCAGGACGGATCAGGCGGATCATACAGCCTGGAAACACCTTGAGATCCTCCTCCGGTGGAGTTAGTGATGCTTGGGAAAGAATGGTTGCCTCGGCAACACCATCAACAAGCAGAACAAAATTATCACAATTTACCCTGAAAGCATCATGAAGTGTCTGAGCATCCTTCCTGTGAGTGAAATGGAGATCATAAAGAAAGCGACCGACACACTGAAACTGTTTGCTCTTTTCTTTATTTTCTTGCAGCTTTTTGTCCAAATGGAAGCTTTTTTTTTTTTCCCCTTTTTTCTTGCTATCTCTGCTTTTGGCACTACCGTACATACTGGGGTAACACGTTAGATTGTTTTTAAACAAACATCTATTCAAAGCCTTCATCTTGTCGCAAGCAAAGTATGATTACAGCTAATAAAAATAAAGGTTTACATTTGTCCTGCTTACTTTATACATAAAATAAAAACACTTTTTTTGGACCCCCTCAAAAACGGGGGTATTAAAATATTTGACATTTGTATCACAAATCAATGTAATGACACAAAAAATAAAACATAAAAACTGTACAAAAATGATAAAATTCATTTTAAAAATTTGCATGTGATCGAGTGATGGGGAGTGTTTAGTTACTGACCGTGGACCTAATTTAAAAGAGATGCAACTTATTTCTTCTGTTGGATAAAATTCAGGTTGATCGGATGCCGGACGTGAGGGACCAGTGGGAAGTTCGGATTGGGATGCACAACTGAGCCGCCTTGTGGGAGAGAAGAAGAAGAAAAAGAAGAAGCAGCTGTCAGTGTCATCCTAACCAGACAACTTGTGGTTAAGCTGGTAAAACCCGTCTGGAAACTGACCTTGAGTCATAAAGGGTTTGCCAGGTTGGAAGCCCCCGTTGCCCTGCTGGATGAAGTTCTGGGGCATCCTGTAGGGCCAGGAGGGAGAGAGGGTGTACTGGGGGGGTTTACTGTGGTCCCACAAGCGAGAGCCCTGGCTCACGCCTGCAGACGAGGCTTGGTGTCCCGACTCTGTGGAGAAAAGGAACTTTTTTTCTTCATCTTACAGAGTCAGCATAAAGAAAACTTTAATCAAATCAAATCAAACTTTATTTGTATAGCACTTTTCGTGCTTAAAAACAATACAAAGTGCTTTACATTATAAAACAATTTACATCAAAATAGATAAAAATAGATAAAACACTAACACACATACACATCCCCTTTCACCCACCCACAACCACCCTCACCCATGCCCTATTTGCCCTGTAACAGTTAAAAGAAGTTGAATGGCCAGGTGCATTTGCACCAGATGTGCACCAGATAAGGAAACGATATTCTCAGGGAGCCTCTACACAAAGGGCCACCCCCAACCAAGACCACCCAGGCCATCACCGTAGGGGCCACCCGGGTCCGGGCAGACAGGACCCACGCCACAACCGTAAGGCTGCAGCGCCGGATCCCAACCCACCAGACAGGGACAGCCCCCACAGCAACACCCATGCAGTCAGAGCAGGGGCAGCTCTTGGTGAAGAGGACCCCAATGAGGAGAGAGCTGGAGTGAAAACAAAAATAAAATCCATTTTTAAAAAAATAAAATAAATAAATAAATAAAATCTATACTAATATGTAAATAAATATATAAATAAATCAAATTAACTAAAAAGATGTAAATCAATATATAAAATATATAAATAAATAAAACTAACTAAAAAGAAGAATAAATATGGGTTAATATAAGAATGTTAAAACTTAGTTAAAAGCTAAACGAAAAAGGTAGGTCTTGAGTGTTTTTGTAAAAACATCAACAGTCTCTGCAGCCCTGAGGCCCTCAGGCAGGCTGTTCCATAGCCGAGGCCCGTAATACTGAAATGTGGCCTCGCCATATGTTTTGGTACGAACTTTAGGAAGAACTAAAAGGCCGGTACCTGAGGACCTCAGGGTCCGCGAGGGTTCATACCTTAAAAACGGATCAGATAAATAAGAAGGCCCAAGACCATTAAGACATTTATAAACCACTAAAAGAACCTTAAAATCAATCCTGAAATGCACGGGGAGCCAATGCAGGGACTTTAAAACTGGTGTAATGTGTTCCCGCCCCCTGGTCCTTGTCAGAACTCGTGCCGCCGAGTTCTGCAGTAGTTGTAAACTAGAAATACTCTTTATGGGAAGACCAGAGAGCAGGGCATTACAGTAGTCTAGTCTACTAGAAATAAAAGCATGCATTAGTACCTCCGTGCTGGCAAGAGAGAGAAATGGGCGGACTCTGGCGATGTTTTTAAGATGATAAAATCCTGTCTTTGTAACATTTCCGATATGTGGAATAAAATTCAGCTCAGAGTCAAAAATAACACCCAGATTTCGTACACACTGGGAGGATTTAAAACTCTGTAGTTTGCATGAAATGATCTCTCTCTTGTCTTCAGGACCGATGATTAAAACGTCAGTCTTGTCCTGGTTGAGCTGTAAGAAGTTCTCTGCCATCCATGACTTTATATCTAAAATACAGTTTAAAAGGGTGTTAACTGGCTCCAGGTCATCAGGAGACACGGCGATGTAAAGCTGTGTATCATCAGCATAGCTGTGAAAATCAATACCGTGTCTCCTGATGACGTCCTCAAGTGGCATCATATACAGGTTAAAAAGTATTGGGCCTAAAATTGATCCTTGGGTAACCCCACATTTTATTTTATTTTAATCACCCGGTGAGCTGGAAAACGGCGTCTAAACAACATAAAGCTGAAGTTCTTTAAGCTCTTCAGGGTCTTTCTGGGGTTTCTGCTTAAAAAAGACAAAAACAACTAGTTTCTCTGCATTTACGGAGAAAATAAACCAAGCGCTTGTTAGATTTCATCGCTGCAGATTCCTCGCTGTGCAACTGAATGAGAATGGAACATGGAGGGAATTCTGACTCGTTACTTTGTATTTTAGTTTCTAACTTTAAAACTGATCTGTGGATAAAAAAAAGAATAAAAACTGCAGAAAACTGAAACAGCGTGAGGATGAAAAAATTCCTGGAGCTGAAGGGAAACAGCAGAGGTTTTAGTAAAGACGTAATGTTCCAACCTGACTCTGCGAGAGGAAAGGAGCCGCAGCGTTACAGACAAAACAACGTGGTTTTTTACCCAACATGCGCCGTAACACACAGCCACAATTTGTTTTAGTGAGGCCTTCATGCGCCACTGACTTTTAAATCATCTCTGCTCTTCTTCTGTGGTGGACTGTTTGCCATTTCATCCAAAAGCAGCTAAGAAGTGGATGAAAACGATGCAAACGGGTGAATCTGTGCATCATGCTAACACACGGTTTCAGGGCAATTTAATCATGTGATCCAGGAAAATCACGGCAATGTCACCATGTCTGCATCTATCACACTTATCATAAACAGGAAGGAGGGAAATGACTGCAGAATGACTGACACCTGTCATCTGCCAGTCAAATCCATGTCAGCAGGCAGGAAATATGGATTTTATGGGAAACTGCTCTCAAAGGATTCTGGGTAGTGGAGTTCTTCAGTAGAAGTGGTTTTATTCTGATAGATGGAAGTTTTGCAGGTAAGACGACAACGTTAAAACTGAGTTTATGATGTTTTATAAACATTTTTTGGCTTATTTTACTTCTGGTTCGGAGAATTGTAGCTGGAGGCAGTTTTGTTCTTCCAGTAGAGACGGTTTGTCCGTGTGCCGTTAGCTAAACGGGTCGTTTCCACATTTAGCTTGTAGTGGCGGGGAAATCCAATCGGAAAATCGCATTAAAAAAATCTGGATTTTTTGGTTCACAATTTTAAAATCGATTTTTTTTTTCTTAAAAAAACAATTAAAAACTAAATAAATAAATAAAAGTAATCCAATATAATTTTTTGTCATTTTTATTGTTTTTATTGATCTTTTTACTTGTACTTTACAGAATGACGGTCTGGCTACTGTGGTGTTTCTTCCTAATTGAAATCAAGAAAAATGACGAGTAAAACAAAAGTTTTATATATTTTTTTGTTGTTAATCTGCAAGAATGCTCAGGATGGGGGATTGGATCGAAGTCATGACTCAATGCAATCAGTTGTTTTCTGTTATAGGATATATATGAATTGGCTCGAAATGATGTGTATGTAAAGTGTCCTGTAACAACACTGTTGTGAAGTGGCGCTGTACAAATAAAGTTGAATTGAAATGAAAAAAATCAGCAATATCAAAGAATTGTGAGAATCACAATTTAAATCAAATCGGCACCCAAAACATCAGAATCGAATCAGGACAAAAGCGTATTGTCTTCGCCCCACTTGTTTGCCTTGTCTTTTATGTTTTATTGTCTTAGATGATAGAAACGGTTTTAATGAGCTGATGACTTTCAGCTGCAGCGCTGGGAGTGATGGGAGTGAAGAGGTTAAAGCTGAGGACAGACAGACTGACAGACAGACCGGCGGTGCCACCACACTTCACCCAGTAACTACCTGACTTCACCACAGTGCCGTTGCCCATGAGGGACCCAGGTTGTGCCAGGTGGTTGTGCCAGTGTCCTTCTCGTCCCGGCCCCACGATGCCCAGCTGTCTCCCCGCCGGCTGGGCGAAGATGATGCTCGGGTCGTTCAGACTCATGGGGCTGGGACCGCCTCCTGAGCCCGAGGAGCTCCCGTTGCCGCTCGCTGAACGCAGGCCGTATTTCAGGCCGGGCGGGGAGGGGACGGTGGCAGAAGACGAGGTGAGGACCGGACCGTGGATCGGCCAGGACGTGGAGGGGATGTGGACCGGGTGATGAGGCTGCCCCTGGGACTGGTGTGTGGGAAGGAGCCCCAGCGCCGTCAGCGCCCCCGGATGATACTGGCCTGGATGGGAGCTAGGGTAGCTGAAAAGAGACAACGGGACCTGGGGGTGGGCCGGCTGCTTCTGCGGACCAGCTGAACTGGTTTTAGGCTGCGGGGAGGACTGGGAGGAGCTCTGTTGGACAGCGGTGGGCTGCGGGGAGTAGGGCGGAGTCTGTCGACTATCAGACTATCAGAAAGAAGAAAGAAAACTGGTCACAGCTGGAATGTTGGAGCTTAATGAAGTAAAAAAAAACTCTTTATTTTGCACCGATCGTGTTCTACTCACACATTCTGAAGGCTGTCTGGTCCGACCAGAACCATCTGCAGAGGTCTGTGGAAGGGGCATGTTCTGGGAGCTCACCACGGTTCGCACCATGTGAGGAACTGCCGCAGAAGAAGAAGAAGAAGAAGAAGAAGAAGATCTTTTACGGTCCACATTCATATTAATAAACATTTTACTACAAGATCTACATCAGGAAACATCAACTCTGATCCTCCAGGGCTACCATCCTGCAGGTTTCAGTGTTTCCCGCTGCAACTAACCGAATCCAAAGCTCATTAACAAGCAGGAGTAAAAGTTAACAAGTTGTCGGAGAACCTTTTCTTTTGAATCAAGCGTGTTGTAGCAGGGAAACACTAAAACCTGCAGCTCGACCTCTGAGCTATATTATGAGTCATTGTCCTCCAAACTCTTAAAGTTTGGACACATTATCTGGCTTCTTCGTGACGCTGCTGCGGATCAGGAATCTAACTTACTTCCATTAACGTGGAAAATAAAAATGCAGGAAGAAGGAAGCTGAGTTTACCAGCTCCGATCCGCTCTGATCTGCTCCGATCCGTTCCGATTCGCTCTGATCCGTTCCGATTCGCTCCGATTCGTTCCGATTCGCTCCGATCCGATTCACTCCGATACGCTTCGATTCACTCCGATCCGCTCCGATACGCTCTGCTCTTCTCCGATCCGTTCCAATTCGTTCCGATACGCTCTGATCTTCTCCGATCCGTTCCGATTCGTTCCGATACGCTCCGATACGCTCTGATCTGCTCCGATCCGTTCAGATTCGCTCTGATCCGTTCCGATTCGCTCCGATCTGCTCCGTTCCGATTCGCTCTGATTCGTTCCGATTCGCTCTGATCCGATTCACTCCGATACGCTTCGATTCACTCCGATACGCTCTGATCTTCTCCGATCCGTTCCGATTCGTTCCGATATGCTCCGATACGCTCTGATCTTCTCCGATCCGTTCCAATTCGTTCCGATACGCTCCGATACGCTCTGATCTTCTCCGATCCGTTCCGATTCGTTCCGATATGCTCCGATACGCTCTGATCTTCTCCGATCCGTTCCAATTCGTTCCGATACGCTCCGATACGCTCTGATCTTCTCCGATCCGTTCCGATTCGCTCCGATCTGCTCCGTTCCGTTCCGATTCGCTCCGATCTGATTCGCTCCGATTTGTTGTGATTCGCTCCCATCCGATTTGCTCCGATACGCTTCGATTCACTCCAATCCGCTCCGATACGCTCTGATCTTCTCCGATCCGTTCCAATTCGTTCCGATACGCTCTGATCTTCTCCGATCCGTTCCGATTCGCTCCGATTCGTTCCGATCTGCTCTGATCTGTTCTGATTCGCTCTGATTCGTTCCGATCCGCTCCGATCTGCTCCGATCCGATTTGCTCCAATCCGCTCCGATCCATTCCGATCCGCTCCGATATGCTTCGATTCGCTCCGATCCGCTCCGATCCATTCCGATCCGCTCCGATACGCTTCGATTCGCTCCAATCTGCTCCGACTGGTTTCGCTCTGATCCATTCTGATTCGCTCCGATCCGCTCAGATTCGTTTCGCTCCGATCTTTACGCAGCTGCCAGATTCTTCTGCTTGTCTCAACAACAAACTGGGAAATACTAGTTTTGTAGGATTTCAGGTGACGCAGTAAAAGGACGACCCAGCTGTGGGCTCATGGATGCTACATCCCTCCAGAAGCTCGCCACTGATCTGACCAATGGTAACGCTGCACCAGGACTTGGACTGCTGGAGGAGACGAATGAGAATCCAACTACTATTTCTACCTGGGTGGTAAAGTCATGTGGCCACCGCGACTTCTGATTGGATGAAACCCATCAGCGCCGGAGAGGACCTGACCACTTCCACTAGGCGGGTGACCCGCTGGATTAAATATCGTTAGGAAGGAGATGTTGGCATTAGCATTGCAGAGGCTAACAGCCAGGCTAGTGGTGCTGCTGGATTAGACACGACCACCGCTGGGTGGAGGTATGGACAGACTGGACATCAGCCATGAAACTGACAGCATGAAGAATCTGTTGCTATGGTTACTAGCAAAGCGAGCACAACTGAATTAGCCATTGCATTCGGACATTTAGCAGCAGGTTGCGTGATGCAACACTGCCACCTACTGGTGACTTGGTTGTTACTGAAATATTTTTATTGTCACTGCAGGTACAACTCAATAACGCCTCTTTTCCATCAGCATGAGCTCGCCTCGACTCATCTCAGCTTGGTCCGGTTTCTTTTCCATTACAGTTTACTACCAGGTCTAAAAGGGGCGGGGTTTGTGTGAAATCACTGTGATGTCAGCGTTGTGCACGACAAGCTCTGTAACAACACAGGACCTAGAGGCAACCTGCTTCTTGGTCTGCGGCTCGCCGGTTGCTGACCATAAATCGTCTCCATCTGTTGGAACCACTTCCAGTCTGTTTGATCCACTCCGACCATCATGGTCCTTGACCTGCCGATAGTCACTCTGGAGCTTTTTCAGCTTCTCTCGACGATGCTGGAAACTCCGTTGCTAGCTGTAGACATTGAGTAGGAAACTTCTGATAGATTTTTTCATTTTGTGTCGCTCCATCTGGTTCCCTCTGTATCCTTTCCTCAGCAACCAAAGAAATGTCTCCACCTCGGTGTTGGACCACGGAACAGACTTTTGTTGCGCCATTGCTCGTCATGTAACTTAAACAACTTGGAGTCGCTCTTTCAGTGATGTCACTCCATGACCTCTGATTGGACGAGCCCCTGGCCAATAGCGGCATGCAGTCTGGCGACGTCACACACAACCCGACCTGGGCTGAGGAGTTACAGAAACAGTGCCGGTAAACGGGTCCGAAAGCTGAGTGGAAAACCCGACAAACGAGCTGATACTGATGGAAACGGGCCGTAAGGTGTTGTGGTGCGAAAAAAGGGACAAAGATGAGAAAGGGAAGGAAAATATAAGTACATAAGAACAAAGTCGCTCTTGCAAAAGACGCATCTGACCCGATCTGACCCCACTGCTGAATAAACTAAACTAATTATTCTGATAATGAATAATAAATCTGCTTTATGTGTTTTGTTTGCTGTCAGAACAAAATCCTTGACTTTGTTCAGAGAATCGTTGCAGGTGGAGTTTTCAGGAAGGGTTTTATAGAGATCTGGACGTGAATGAAAGCTGAATCCCGATCAGGTTTGTGTTCAGTCTGTGAAAAAGACACAGATGTGACCTTTTATCAACAAAAATATCCAAAAATATCCTCGCTGCACATGAGCTGCTGCTGACACCATATTTATGCACATCGACCTAAATGGCTCATAACTAAACACAAACAAAAGAAACTTTGCTAAATAATAAAACATTTTCTCAGACCTGAACTGGATTTTCCAGCTAAGCTCAGTTATTGCTGCCAAATGACTCCTCCAGACATTAGAAATGTGAGTTTTTCAGGTGAAAATGAGTCAAACTGGAGTTAAAATGTTCCCTCCTGCTCACCGGTCGTTCCGGCGTTCCTCTGTTTGAGGTGGCGGTACTCGGGACAGTCTCTGCGAACGTGACCCGTGTCCCCACACTGGAAGCAGCGTCGGTCCTTCGGCTCCCGATCCTCCTCTTTTATGTCCTCGTCTTTATCGTTTTCTTTCTTTTTCATCCTGGCAATGAATAAAAAGAGTCCAGTGTGTGAGAAGCCTTTTCATAGCAACGAGCTGCTTGGTGGATACAACAGAAACTTCCAACACTGCATGTTTCTGGGGAATCGAATCGAAGAAATCTAAAATCAGGATTTTCTGGTTCACAATTCTTTTTATCAGATAAATAAAATTTTATTTTATTGTTTTTATTGATGGTTTTACTTGTCTTCTTGGCCTTTATAGCAGCAAAGTGATGATCTGGCTGCTGGGTTGTTGTTTCCTACCTGAAATGAAGAAAAATGACGAGCAAACAAAGTTTTGTTCATGTTGCAATTTAAGTCAAATCGGCCTGAATAATTTCTCAGTTCTTTCTGGCTTGTAAAAGAATGAAGTTAATTGGAAATCAGAACCTTTTGGTACTAAAGTATGATTATGAATCAAAAATCTGAATCAAGAATTGATTCTGAATCAAATCGTAACCCAAAAAAATTGGAATCGAATTGAATAGTTAGTTGTTAGATTCACATCCCTGATTTAGAACAGACTTTACAGAAAACTAGAGGAAAGTGTGTGTGTGTGTGTGTGTGTGTGTGCCGTTGCTTATGTATTACACTTTGAAACTAAAGACACTTCAGAAAAATGATCAAATCCAACTAAATAAACTCTTTATGTCAGAGAAAGATTCAGCAGTTTATTAAGTGTGATGCAGACTCTGTTTATCTGCAGTGGCATAAACACACACACACACACACACACACACACACACACACACACAGAGAAAATACAGTCGGCGTTCAGGCCGGGTCAGTTTTACCGCAAGCATCCTAAATCCTGGTCCTCCAGGAACCGCTGTCCTGCAGGTTTTAAGATCTGAGCCAGGTGCGTTGCAGCAGGGAAGCTTCTAAAACCAGGACTAAGGATCCTTAAGATTTTATAGCAAAGCCCTCTACGTGTCGATACACCTTTTTTTTACATGTAAACATGTTTATTGTGGCTGTCTCATGTATTTCACATTTGTTTGAGGCGCTGTTTGTGCACAATCTCACGCTGCGGGTTTGCAAGCTGTTTCATGCTGATAATAACCAGTAGAGGCAGCGGAGGGAGCAACCTGACCTGATGCCAGGTCACCGGGTCGACAGCCTCATGAGTTATAAAAAGTTTATAGGAAGTTTGTTGATCATGTCTGCAGTGACCTGCATCTTTACGATGCACGCTGACTAATACACTCCACATAACAGCTGGTTGGAGATCATTACTTCTGAACGGAGGAGGATGATGGAGAAACAACGTGAGGATGGTTCCAACACAGTTTGCTGCTCTTTAAATACCAGAGTTGGCTAAGCAACTCCATCAACTCATCTTATTTCCCACAAAAATCAACAGAGGATTGTTTAAACTCTCATACAGTTGTGCTCATATTTATTCATTAAAGAAGGAAAAAAAACAGCTGGCTGTAAAATAAGCTGAAACTGACTAAAGTAATAATAAAAAAAATTTCTTTCTAATTCTGGTTTAATAGAAATATTCTATTAAAAAGCAAACAAATAAGATAATTTATTACATATTACATCACTCATAAAGTGAGATTGTGTTTAACAATCCTTTAATGTTTCCGCTCCAGTCAGGTGTTTTCTGTTCCTCTCAGTCAGACTTCTGCACCTGTCGACAGGTATTTTGTCCCACTGTTCAACAGAAAACTGCTCTAATTTGTCCAGAACACATTTGTTTGTTTGCTTTTTGTCTTTTTTCAACTCAATTAAATGAAAAAACAGCGTCTTATATTACTAAATGATATTTTTGCACATTTTTAGTTATTGTTCCTTTTTTAAGTCTCCAGTTATTTGAGTAACTGTTGTAAATTCAGCTTTTCTTTAATGAAAGTGGATGAAGACATATGAGCACAACTGTGTGTGTAAACTCCAGCTGGTCTTACTTCTCTAACACGCCCCCTGGTGGACTTCTCTGGTAATACACACAGTATACAAGCACCAATGGAGCTGGTTGCCGACGCCAACGGCGGGCTAAAGAACAAGTCCATCCTCGGTCTATGTTGGGAGGAAGGACACACGGCGTTGTTTGAGAGGGCATTAACTTGCAGACCATGGAGGAAAAGCAGCCTTTGCTTGATGAGGGAGGAAAACAAATTCATCTGAAGGAGTTGGACTGGGAACAAAGAGAAAATGATGCACCAGAAGGTAATGGGACCAGTTTGACTCCTCCCACTGCAGCATCTGTAGCAACACCCTTTCCAAAGCGGCTGCCTGTCCATCCACAGGTCAGAGATACGAGGAAGTCTTCTCGTGTTTGTGTTCAGTAAAAGTAATGGCTTCTGCTCTCACCTGCGTCTCTTCGGACAGTCTTTCATGTAGTGTCCGATCTTCCCACAGATCCTGCAGCACCTGTCGTTGGGCGCCAGCTCGCCATCCGTCAACACCTTCGAGTCAAAGAAGTAGTCCTGCGACACGACACGGGACACACAGCATCAAACATCGGGACGAAGCTCGCGTTGAATCGTGTGTTAGAGGACCTGAGTCACCAGTAACGTACCACTTCGGTGCCGAGGACGGGAAAGAACGGCGTTCCAAACAGCTTTCTGCCGTTTATGAAGGCCTTCATGATGAAGTTCGTCACTGGGGGAGGAAGAGGAGGCAGAGTTAAGGATGGAGCATCGTCCCTGCTTCGATGCAAGCATCCAGCAGTCCGATGGAGGATCAGGGCTTCCGGAAACTTTAGATTCAGCCTCATGGAGCAGAAGCATCCTGAGTCTTACTGTACGTATGGATTCATGAGGTCCGGTGTGCGAGTTAGGAGCCGTCTCAAAGGTTGGTCAACGTCTAAACATGGCTCCATCACCATGGTAACATACGCTGAGCATAAAAACGGCAGCTTTTCAAGAGTCTCACCGCGGGAATGATGGGTCGTATATGCAAACGCCAGCGAACAACGGAGGAGCCTTTCGTTTGGCTCAAGACAATCCAAGGCTGCGTTCACACTGCAGGTGAAAGAGGCTCAAATCCCACTTTTTCACCTTTATTTATGAAAGTCTGAACGGTATAAACAGCTAAATCCAAGCCCAACCACTTCCATACGTGGTAATAAATCATGTCAATCAATGGGAAAATTTAAACAAATGATAAAAGATGAGATAATTAAAAGTTATGAGGCAAATACGTTTTTTTTTTTTTTAAGCAATGTATGTTGAATTCTATGATTTATTGTGTGTATTACGACTTTATACTGTTTACATTTCATTGTAATGGAATTTAATGTGTATTTTTTATGCTGTGAAAGTTTTACGGTGTCATTGATGAGGAGGTTTTGGACTAAATAAGCGCCCAACTTCTTCCAAAACCCTTTTTCGAACTTAAGAAGATTATTTTGTTTGTTGTTTGTTGCAACCAATATTTGTTCTTTTAAAACTCCTTCTTTTTAGTTAGAAATAAATAAATAAAATAAAATTTTAAAAAAAAAACAATGCATCCAACGCCATGTTGGATTTCATCCAACTTTTACGTGATTAAAGTACGACTCAGCTCCGACGGGGCACAAATATACGTCTCAGAAAATTAGATTAAAATTGTTATTAAATAATAATTTAATAATTAATTATTAAAAAAGTTCAATATTTCACTCGTTTCTGAATGTGAAACCTATATTTTATAGATTCATTACATATAGAGAAAAATTTAATATATTCAATCCTTGAAATGTTGATAATTGTGGCTTATAGAGAATGAAAACCCAAAATGTCTCAGAAAAACCTGCAAAGGTATCCTGAGCCTTTAAATGGTCTCTCAGTCTGGGTCAGACGGCGACACAGTCATGGGGAAGACTGCTGACCTGACAGATGTCCAGAAGACCATCACTGACCCTCCACAAGGAGGGAAAGCCAGAAAGGTCATTTCTAAAGAAGCTGCTTGTTCACAGAGAGCTGGATCCAAGCACGTTAATGGAAAACTGAGTGGAAGGAAAAGCTGCACCAGCAGAAGGCAGAACCGCAGCCTGGAGAGGATTGTCAGGAATCTGGGAGCTTCACAAGGAGTGGACTGAAGCTGGACTCATCAAGAGCTGCTACGAACAGACGGATCCTAGACATGGACTACATGGACTACATTCCTCGTGTCGAGCCACTCCTGGACCAGAGACACCGACAGAACCGTCTCACCTGGGCTACGGAGGAAAAGGACTGGATCTCAGATGGAAGCAGGTTCTGCATTTCATGTGAAAACCAAGGTCCCAGAGTCTGGAGGAAGAGTGGAGAGGCCCAGAATCCATGTTGCTGGAAGTCCAGAGGGAAGTTTCCAGTCAGTGATGGTTTGGGGAGCCATGTCATCTGCTGGTGTTGCTCCACTGGGTTTTCTGAAGGTCACAGTCAACACAGCATCTAGCAGGACGTTTTAGAGCTCTTCATGCTTCCTTCTGCTGACAAGCTTTATGGAGATGCAGATTTTATTTCCCAGCAGGACTTGGCGCCTGCCTACACCGCCAAAGGTACCAAAAGCTGCTCCAATGACCACGGTGTTACTGGGCTGGATCGGCCAACAGACCACCTGATCTGAACCCCGTAGAGACTCTGTGGGGTGTTGTCAAGATGAGAGACACCAGACCCAACCATGTAGATGACCTGAAGGCTGCTATCAAAGCAACCTGGGCTTCCATTCCACCTGAGCAGCGCCACACGCTGGTGGCTTCCATTGCCACGCCGCGTTCATGCAGTAATTCATGCAAAAGGAGCCCAACCAGGTACTGAGTGCATGGAAATAATCATACTGTTCAGGAACCTGACATTTCTGTTGAAAATGTTGTTTTTTTTTATCTGTAGTATGTAATATTCTAATTTTCTGAGAAGCTGCATTTTGGGTTTTCATGATCTATAATAATCATCAACATTTCAAGAGATAAATGATAAACTTTGAATTTCTCCTCAGGGATGAATAAAGTATCTTTGATTGATTGATTTGATTAGAAATGTTTCACTCTATGTGTAATAGATCTATATTATATCTGGGTTTCACATTCTGACATGAGGGATGAAAAGTATTTAACTTTCTCATAATATTCTGATTTTTTAAGATTGTACTAATACACAAATCAAAATGATTTGCTCCAACTGCACAACAACTTCTAAAGCAGGTTTTCCATGTTTCCTGCTCCAACACACCTGACTCAAATGAACCAGTCATTGTGCAGAACGTGATTGGCTGTTGGAACCATTTAACGTGACTCAGGTGTGTTGGAGCAGGAAGACAGTGACAACCTGCTGAAATGCAGGTGTCGTAGAACCGAACTGATCTGTCCTCAGCTGATCCGGGTGCCGATGTCTGCAGCATCCACATTCCCCGCCAGAAACTCAGCGCGGTGCGAACGGTGTCATGTGTGCTTGCTGATCTAAGAGGTCTCAGATGATCTGTTCTGTCTTTCTGTCTTCATTTATCTTTTCTGCAGCTGGTGCAGCTTCCATTTTCCCCTGGTTATCTTCTTCAACTTCAACCCGAACTGGACCGCCGTTCCGCGTCGTGACGGCATTAATCTGTTAGGATCTGTTTCCAGCTCCTCCTGTTGGAGGCGAGCAGCTCCCCGAGCGCCTTGCTGACTAGCTGATCAGCAGGATGGGCTTTCAGGAAGCAGAACCTCACAAAGGCAGCAGCTAAAACTGACTGAATACATCTCAACTTCTATTTATATTATGAAGCAGTAAATAAGCAGAAAATGGACTTCTTAGACCCTGCAGAACTTACTCTTGCGGGAAACTCCAGCACCGAGGTTGTGATTCAAGTCGAAAGGATCTGAGGAGAAGAAGGCATGTGAGAACAGATGGAGTCTTCTGCAGAGTCAGGAGGAAGCTACAAGCAAAGCAAAGGCACCTTCGATAGCGATGCATTTGCTCGTCCACTGCTTCTCGAACGTGGTGAGGCGTTTCCGCTGGCGGATGCTGATGACGTGCTCTTTAAAGTCAAATTCCTCGGTGTAGAAGCGAAGAAGGCCCAACCACAGCTCTCCCACCGACTCATTGTTCTGCTGACGGTCCGACAGACGCTGGCGCTGTGCGGGCAGAAGATGGGAAAAGTCACGGGCTCGGTGTGAAACAGCACGAGGCGCGAGCGAGCGGCACCACTGTGCCGCGTCAGTCGCTGTAAACTCACAAGATCTTTAAGGTCGTCAAAAAAGAAAGCGTTCCAGCCATCCACCATCCGCTGAGGGACCGTCGTGCCGTCAAAAATCTACAATTACACAACAAAGACGTACTTTTATCATCCAATCAAAGCAAAAAAAAATTATAATTCAAATTTAATTTCTGCAGCGTTTTTATATGAGTGCAGAAAAAAGTCATTTACACGATAAAAACAAGTGTTTAAAACAACTGAACACACACCGATCACACTCGCTCATTCATATAAACACATACACACATCTGATGACTGAATACTAACAGAAAAATAAACATCTGGCCTGATGCTGATGTGAGGTTTAAAGATCGACGTTAAACCTTAAAACAACAACAAATAAGTGTGCAAGTATGAAAATATATAAAAACAGAGATTCAGCTCAGAGTGGGAGGTACCTCCTGCAGGACTGGGATGACTGGTGGCTGCCTCTGCTGCAGGAAGTAAAGCACCATCAGGATGTAAGCATAAGATGAGAGGCTTCCTCTGGAGGCGTCCCCGATGTCGCAGCGCTGCAAGAAGAAAAGGAGAAATTTCATGACAGTCCAGCCCAGCATGGCGACGGTGTTGCTCTGCACCGAACTCAGCATCGCCCATAAATACACAATTTCAAAATAAATTCAAGATTATTTCTACTGCAAACATGTTTATTTTAGCTGTGAACATGTTTATTTCTGATGTAAACGTGTTTATTTGTGCTGTAAACACGTTTATTTCTGCTGTAAACGTGTTTATTTATGCTGGAAACATGTTTATTTCTGCTGTAAACGTGTTTATTTATGCTGGAAACATGTTTATTTCTGCTGTAAACATGTTTATTTCTGCTGGAAACATGTTCATTTCTACTGTAAACGTGTTTATTTCTGCTGTAAATGTGTTTATTTCTGCTGTAAACATGTTTATTCCTGCTGTAAACATGTTTATTTCTGCTGTAAACACGTTTATTTCTGCTGTGAACATATTCATTTCTACTGTAAACATGTTTATTTCTGCTGTAAATGTGTTTATTTCTGCTGTAAACGTGTTTATTTCTGCTGTAAACATGTTTATTTCTGCTGTAAACATGTTTATTTCTGCTGTAAATGTGTTTATTTCTGCTGTAAACATGTTTATTTCTGATGTAAACGTGTTTATTCCTGCTGTAAACATGTTTATTCCTGCTGTAAACTTGTTTATTTCTGCTGTAAACATGTTTATTTCAGCTGTAAACGTGTTTAGTTCTGCTGTAAACGTGTTTAGTTCTGCTGTAAACATGTTTATTCCTGCTGTAAACATGTTTATTTCTGATGTAAACGTGTTTATTTCTACTGTGAACATGTTTATTTATGCTGTAAACATGTTTATTTTTGATGTAAACATGTTTATTTTTGATGTAAACGTGTTTAGTTCTGCTGTAAACATGTTTATTTCTGATGTAAACGTGTTTATTTCTGTGAACATGTTTATTTATGCTGTAAACATGTTTATTTTTGCTGTGAACGTGTTTATTTCTGCTGTAAACATGTTTATTCCTGCTGTAAACGTGTTTATTTCTGCTGTAAACATGTTTATTTATGCTGTAAACGTGTTTATTTCTACTGTAAACATGTTTATTCCTGCTGTAAACGTGTTTGTTTATGCTGTAAACTTGTTTATTTCTACTGTAAACATGTTTATTTCTGCTGTAAATGTGTTTAGTTCTGCTGTAAACATGTTTATTCCTGCTGTAAACATGTTTATTTCTGATGTAAACGTGTTTATTTCTACTGTGAACATGTTTATTTATGCTGTAAACATGTTTATTTATGCTGTAAACATGTTTATTTTTGATGTAAACATGTTTATTTTTGATGTAAACGTGTTTAGTTCTGCTGTAAACATGTTTATTCCTGCTGTAAACATGTTTATTTCTGATGTAAACGTGTTTATTTCTACTGTGAACATGTTTATTCCTGCTGTAAACGTGTTTATTTCTGCTGTAAACATGTTTATTTATGCTGTAAACGTGTTTATTTCTACTGTAAACATGTTTATTCCTGCTGTAAACGTGTTTGTTTATGCTGTAAACATGTTTATTTCTGCTGTAAATGTGTTTATTTCTGCTGTAAACATGTTTATTTCAGCTGTAAACGTGTTTAGTTCTGCTGTAAACATGTTTATTCCTGCTGTAAACATGTTTATTTCTGATGTAAACATGTTTATTTCTGATGTAAACGTGTTTATTTCTACTGTGAACATGTTTATTTATGCTGTAAACATGTTTATTTATGCTGTAAACATGTTTATTTTTGATGTAAACATGTTTATTTTTGATGTAAACGTGTTTAGTTCTGCTGTAAACATGTTAATTCCTGCTGTAAACATGTTTATTTCTGATGTAAACGTGTTTATTTCTGATGTAAACGTGTTTATTTCTGTGAACATGTTTATTTATGCTGTAAACATGTTTATTTTTGCTGTGAACGTGTTTATTTCTGCTGTAAACATGTTTATTCCTGCTGTAAACGTGTTTATTTCTGCTGTAAACATGTTTATTTATGCTGTAAACGTGTTTATTTCTACTGTAAACATGTTTATTCCTGCTGTAAACGTGTTTGTTTATGCTGTAAACGTGTTTATTTCTACTGTAAACGTGTTTATTTCTGCTGTAAATGTGTTTAGTTCTGCTGTAAACATGTTTATTCCTGCTGTAAACATGTTTATTTCTGATGTAAACGTGTTTATTTCTACTGTGAACATGTTTATTTATGCTGTAAACATGTTTATTTATGCTGTAAACATGTTTATTTTTTATGTAAACGTGTTTAGTTCTGCTGTAAACATGTTTATTCCTGCTGTAAACATGTTTATTTCTGATGTAAACGTGTTTATTTCTACTGTGAACATGTTTATTTATGCTGTAAACATGTTTATTTTTGCTGTGAACATGTTTATTTCTGCTGTAAACATGTTTATTCCTGCTGTAAACGTGTTTATTTCTGCTGTAAACATGTTTATTTATGCTGTAAACGTGTTTATTTCTACTGTAAACATGTTTATTCCTGCTGTAAACGTGTTTGTTTATGCTGTAAACGTGTTTATTTCTACTGTAAACATGTTTATTTCTGCTGTAAATGTGTTTAGTTCTGCTGTAAACATGTTTATTCCTGCTGTAAACGTGTTTATTTCTGCTGTAAACATGTTTATTTATGCTGTAAACGTGTTTATTTCTACTGTAAACATGTTTATTTATGCTGTAAACATGTTTATTTTTGCTGTGAACGTGTTTATTTCTGCTGTAAACATGTTTATTCCTGCTGTAAACGTGTTTATTTCTGCTGTAAACATGTTTATTTATGCTGTAAACGTGTTTATTTCTACTGTAAACATGTTTATTCCTGCTGTAAACGTGTTTGTTTATGCTGTAAACGTGTTTATTTCTACTGTAAACATGTTTATTTCTGCTGTAAATGTGTTTAGTTCTGCTGTAAACATGTTTATTCCTGCTGTAAACATGTTTGTTTCTGCTGTGAAGTTGGTCTTTTTAACATGGGAGTCTATTTGGAGCCCCTAGTGGATGAAGGAGGAACTGCAGTTTTGGCTTCACTTGTGACGCCGGAGGTCGCTGCTTGATCATTACCTTTGCAAAGACCTTCATGGTGTATCCCAGGAACTGCACGCGTGGATCCAGAGCTGCATATGTCGCCAGCATCCTGGTGTTGTGTTGAGCCTCCAGAAGCAGCCAATCAAAACGAGTTCATCATAAACATTCAACAAGTTTAAAACTTCATCCTCGTGACTCCAGGTTGAGGCATGAAGGCCTCGTCTACTCACCAGCGTGTTGTAGAGACTGATGTCTCCCTCCAGACCACTTTGTCTGTGTTCGAACTTCACGATAGGCACTTTAGCTGTGGTGATCGGCAGGATGTTCCTCAAACCTGCCGAGGTGGGAGGTTGGAAATTCACCTGCAGCTCTTTGTGCTAATTCTGCCAAGTTGCAAGGAGGCGGCAGCTCACCTGTATGCTTCTTCAGCACTTTTGCGAGGCCTTCGATGATCTCTTTACAGTTCAGCTTCTGTTGGGAAATTCCAAATTCAATGCTGAGTGTGTGAGAAAAGAGAGGTGGTGTTTAACGTGTGTGTAATTGACCAACCTCCGCGGTCTCATGACCCTCCAGAGTCATGCAGATGTCGAGGTCGCTGTCCCGGAAGCCAAAGCCGTTCTTCGAAGAGCCGAACAAGCAGAGCTGAGCTTTGTCTGTCGATTCAAACCAGAGAAAAGAAAAATGACAACTTCTCCTGGAACATGTATGATTTCATAATACCTACAGATTTCAGTATTCGGACCCGTGGTGGGGGCGGAGCTGTTGGGGGGGGGGGCAACTTACTTAATGTATTTATTTATTAATTAAACATTTATTTCTGTATTTATTTACATATACATGCATTTTTTTCTTTGTTTATTATTCACTTAATTATAGGTTTATTTATGTATGAATTTACTCCACTGTGCTGGCATAACAATATCTAAATGATTATAAATGTTTATTTATCCTTTTAAATTTGATTTATTATTGGTTTTTATTTTTTGCCATTCTGTATACACTGCAAAAACTCAGCCTTAAAAAAAGATTAAAAAAATATACAAAAATAAGGTAAATGTTGCTTAAAATAAGATAAATTATCTGCCAACAGAACAAGAAAATTTGGCTTGTCAAGTAAAACAAGTAAAAATACTCCTAAAACCAGGAATTCTCTGGCATAAAAAATAAGAATTATCTTACCTTTAAAAAAATAAGCATATTTGTACTCAATTAAAAATTTTTAATCTTACTTAGATTTCAGTTTTTGAATTGTATGTTTATGTTGTTTATCATATGCATCACTTTTTTTTTTTACACTTTTTCCTCTATCATTTGCTCACAAACCTCCTTTTCCTTTCTCTCTTTTGTATAAAACCCCAAAACCAGCCCCTACTGGTTATGTAATCATTATGAATATAATCTATCAAGCTTTAAGTTACATGAATTCAATCAGCAAACATCGAACCGATTCGCTGAGTCGACCTGCTGCATCACAACCAAACCGCTGCCGTAATGACTTCTATTCGCTGGTAGTTACGTCTCACCGTTATACTCCTTCCTGATGAATCTCTCCAGGCTGGCGAGGATCTGTTCCCTCTTCTGCTGCTCAACGTGTGAAGGCGACAATTCATCTACAAACAAACAAACAACATAATGAGCCCCAGAGCATGGGGGGGGGGGCATCGCTGCACATTTCATCACCTGCTGTTTTATTCCAGGATGCAAACTGCTTTCTAGTTAGAAAATAATCTTCTGCAAATTACTGCGTGTAAATAAAGTTAAATGTGTCCCAGTTCCCTCAAAAACAAACTAACAAACCAGTCGGAACCCCCCCCTCCAGGAGAAGCAAGGATCCCGTTTCCAACATACAGTAGCACAATCTGCAGAGTCCATCCAGGATGTCTCTGAATCGGTCGTTCATTGGAGGCAGAGGCTTCAGCTCGATCTTCTTAAAGTCCTCCGGACACTCGTCTTTCAGGTGTCCGTCTCGCTTGCAGATGCTGCAGACGACCGTCGGCGGCTGGAACAACAAGCAGGCCCACAGATCAACTCCAGTTAAATGCATTAAGAAATGACACCTGATGTCTGAAATTATTCTATAAACAGACGCAGACAGATGTGAGCCGGATGTTGCAACCAAGTCCTGGAAGGCATGTCCAGGCCCGCTCCAGAAAACTCAAAGCAGCTCCATACGATCAACAGGTTGTGTAGAAATCCTTCTGCAGACTCATCACTGCATTCACTCCACAACGGTCCAGCAGACTCGCTTCTTTTAGGAGGAACAAAAATGTCCCACCTCCATTTGGTTTGCTTTTCATTGTGCTCTACTCAATCGGACCGAAGCACCTGGGCAACGTCCTGCTGTTACAACAACCGCTCACTAGGGGACGATATTCCCTGAAAGCGGAAGAAAATGCAGCTCTTGGACTGGCCTGGACTGAAACGGCTCCTAAACAAAGGAGCAACGCTACCGTTCTGCTGTCTGGTTCTGTTTGAATCAGAACCTCCAGAACGAGCAGCAGGAGAGGCAGCATGGTACGTCGCTCTACGATGTCGCCTGACTGCTCTCACACTGCAACAGAACCACATCGGGGTTGACTGGAGACCCCCGAGACCCCCGGTTTGCAAGCAGACCAGGGTTTGTCACAGCGGACTAAACGGCACCAGTGTGAATGCTCCAATAGAACCTTCAACCATGCTGCTGCCAACAGGAAGTGATGATTCACAGCTAAGAAACTGAGTTTTCCATCATCACAGTGCAGCAGTTCTCAACCCTGGTCCTCTGGGACCCCTTCCCTGCAGGTTTTACTTTGGGGGTTCACTAATCACAGAAGCATTGTGGAAGCACAACGGAGCAGGTCCGCCAAGCTTTCCGCCCAGTCGCGGTCCACGCACAGTTCATCGTGCTGGTGTTGGTCGACTTAAAATACTTTATAAAAAAGGATTTAAAGTCAACAATAACCCAGCGACTAAATTAGCAGCCACAGCCTGACCGTGTCTCACGTCCTGCTCTTTGTTTCTTTATTTCTGTGGTGTCACAACAAGAGGTTACAAAACGGTGCAGCTTTCCTCCTCTGAGGTAAATGCACGTTTTTCACGGCGTCATTTCTTAAGGGAAACGTCTCTCACCTAACAGCTTGGTGCTGGTGATGAAGACAAGTTGATGTTTCAGTGTAAAGTAGACATGTAGTGGTCTTTTACTGGCAAATTCCACTGGATCCAGTTTGGTTTTCATCAGCTGGTTTCCTGCCTGAACGATCCGATCCGCTCTGCTCTGGACTGACGAGGTTTCAAAGCGGCAAAACTGGAACCGACCCGGAAAAACCGGCGGCACTTCTGAGACACTTCAGAAACACACCGCAGCGCACCTGGTAAAACCAGTCCTGCTGACTGGTGTTGCCTAAAGACTGCATATAAAGAGATGGGCGGAGCCTCCGTGACGTCACCCGTAGGTTTCTGAAGAGCTGAATTGAAGCTCGGTGGGCGGTTCCTACCATCACCATCTTGGCAGGGGCATCCGTGTCGTCTCGCCCGGAAAATACAAATATGGGCAAAGAGATGGAGCTGAGAGGGGGGCTGTGAGCGTCATGGTGGATGATTGACATCGAGCGAACTTCGAGCTTTCTGTAGCTAAGAGCTAACCGAGCTAACCCCAAGATAACCAGCTAACGGAGGTAAGCAGGCTAAAGCTAAGCCATGTTATCGATCTTGCGCTCCATCCTTTTCTCACTCGTGAACAAGACCCCAAGATATTTAACCTCCTCCACTTGAGGCAGGACCTGACTCCCGACCCGGAGAGGGCAATCCACCCTATTCTGGCTGAGGACCATGGTCTCAGTCACGTTGTTAACCGGCTAAAAACCGCAGTTGTTCTACATTCTTCTGACTTGAAGTGGGAGATCGGGTAACTGTCAATCAAAAGGACACGCCCCTAAATATTCTGAATTTTTAGATTAAATTATTTCTAAACAGAGAAGTTTGAAAAAAAATTCACTCCCCCCACAGTTGTCATGAAGGTAAACCTGACCTATTAAACCTAAAATGGATTTTTGTACCAGGCTGTAAACATGTTTATTTCTGCTGTGAAGTTGGTCTTTTTAACATGGGAGTCTATGGGGATTTGCTCTGTTTAACAGCCCCTAGTGGATGAAGGGGAACTGCAGTTTTATGCACTTCCACATCACTTTTTACAGTCGGAGGCTCTGTCCATCTTTCATATACGGTCTATGATTTTGCCGCAATCAGCCACGAAGGCGCAGAACAGCCAGAACGCTGGGTTACAGTTTCGATACTTTTAACACCTGATTAACAATAAGTCTGGATGATGTGATGGCATGTGTGGAGGACGGGGACAACATGATCAAATCTAAAGGGTTAAATACGATCAGTTCCTGCCAAACTCGCTTCGGCCATGTTGGTTTTGACACACAAGTCATTTATTTGGGCTAAAATGTATCAGGAGTGACGTGTCAGAGTTACCTTCCCACCAGTGAAGATCATCTTATCAAACACGTAGTGCAGATCATCGTCTGATGCAGCAGGCACATCCTCCTCCTCCTCCTCCTCCTCCTCCTCCTCCTCCTCCTCGTCACTGTCCAGCAGGCCGTTGGGGGAGAAGGAGGTTCCGCTCCTCTCGCTGAGCACCATGTCCAACAGGCTGGCATCTAGAGTCTTCTCTTCCCTTTTCCTGGACGAGCCTGAACCCTCCTCATCCTCGCTGTCAGCCTCTTTGTCCTCCTCCTGAGCACTCCGACTATTTCCATCTTTGCAGTCGTCCTCCTCTTTGTTGGTGCATGTGTCCCGTCTCCTCCCAGCTCCTTCCGCTTTCCCAGCCTGACCCGGAGTCTTCCCGAGTCTTTGGCGTCCTCCGCTGCCCCTCCTCTGCGGGCAGGCGAAGTACTTGTACGCTGAACGGAAGCGCTCCTGGATGTACTCGAACACCATCTGGCTGTTCAGGCTTCGTGCAACATTTCTCTTTAAGGCAAACGGATCTGGAGTAAAACAAACACACAGAGGATCTCAGACGGCGTTCCCCGCTGGCGTTTTCTCTAAGAGCGCCGGCTGACCTTCGATGGCGAGCCTGCGGCGAGGCCAGTTCTTCATCTCCCTGGAGAGGAGCTCCTTCAAGCGGATGCTGATGATGTATTCCTCCAGAGCGAACTCCAGCGTGTAGAAACGTAAGAGCTCCAGCCACAACTGGCCCAGCGACGCGCCTTTAGCCTGCTCCGGCGTGAGGCGGCTCTGTGAAAACACACACATCAACACTGCCTCCTTCTGAGCTGGAAAATATAACCATGTGATATGATAAGTAAGTTTACTAAAACAGCCAAAATTAGGGACATTCTGTCTCAGAGTGATGCAGAAAAACTGGTTCACGCTTTTGTTACTTCGAGACTAGATTACTGTAACTCTCTATTACTGGGCTGTCCTAAATATGCCCTGAAAAGCCTTCAGCTGATCCAGAATTCTGCAGCCAGAGTCCTGACCAGAACCAGCATGAGAGATCATATTTCTCCAGTTTTAGCCTCTCTTCATTGGCTGCCTGTTGAATCTAGAATAGAATTTAAAATCCTTCTCCTTACATATAAAGCCCTCCACAACCAGGCACCACTATATATCAAAGACCTCATTGTTCCTTATATACCAAGCAGAGTACTTTGTTTGCAGACTGCAGGCTTACTTGTGGTTCCTAGAGTCTCAAAGAGCCGAGCAGGAGGCAGAGCCTTTGGTTATCAGGCCCCTCTCTTATGGAATAAGCTCCCAGTTAGTGTTAGGGAAGCAGACACCCTCCCCACCTTTAAGACTAGGCTGAAGACTTATCTTTTTGATAAGTCCTATAGCTAGGGATGGTTAGCATCCCTTAGTTATGCTGCTATAGGTTTAGACTGCTGAGGGACATTTCCTGATACACTGAGCTTCTTTCTTTTTCTCTTTATCTCTCTCTTTTACCCCCCCCCCCCCATAACAGTGTTGCATCATTAACATATATGTCTCCTGTCTCAGCAGGTCTCCCTGGCTGGGAGTAGCAGTTCCTGTTGTCTGTTGTCTTTCTGTCCTCTTACCCCACACAGCAGAGGCAGATGGCTGCCTGTCCTGAGCCGGGTTCTGCCGGAGGTTTCCTTCCTGTTAAAAGGGAGTTTTTTCCTTCCCACTGTCGCCAGTGTGCTTGCTCAGGATGGGAGATTGAGTTGGAGCCTCCAACTCAATCTGTTGGTTTCCTTATATAGGCTGTTATGAATTGGCCTTCATTATGTTTTTTTCTCTGTTTGTAAAGCGTCTTGAGATGGCATTGCTGTGATTTGACGATATATAAATAAAGTTGAATTGAACTGAATGGGAAGCAGAGCTCACCAGACCCTCCGAGTACTTCGCTTCCTCGCATCTCTTCTGCTCTGCTTTGGATCGGCCTTCTCCTCTGGCCTCGTTCCGGTTGTCCCGCCCCTCTGCAGAGCTCGGAGGTCTGTGCTCCCACTTCACAAACATGTCCAGCACGATTCCAGTTAGGTGGTACTCGTCCACTCGCTTCACATCGAAGCCTTCAACCTGAAAGGAAGGGATCAAATGACATCAGAGAAGGAAATAAGACCCGCGTCAGCTTGTTAGCAAACATGCGGTTTGATCTGCAGGTGGTCACAGTCCGCCTGTCGTTTTTATTTCACCAGGATGAATCTCCTTTACAAGCCTGCAGCATAAAGAACAGGAGGAACTAGCACCACTAGCATGTAGACCAGCTCATGCACTCCAAGGACCTTTTCCAGGTCATTCCAGGCATCAGGAGCAGCATTTAAAAACCTTTAAAAAAAAAAAAGGCATTCCTGTACGTATAATCGTTGATGTTGTTTGACCTCCACTAATACTTTAGTTTATCAGAATGATGGGGAAGCTGGTGGGGAAGCACCATGACAGCCTGGCATGTTGGATCTACAGCTGCTGATAAGGGACAAATAGCAGCGACCAGCAGAAGGCGTTTTCCCTGCAAACCAACATTAAGACGCCAGAGAAGATGATCAGCAAGTAAGTAAGTTGGTAATATGTCAGCAGGGCAGCAGATGTTTCCCCCACCAGCGTGACCCGAGCATCCGGAGAGGAGGGTTAGCATGGAGCTAGCCTTCTCCAGGTGGAAGGAGTTCAAGAAGAAGAAAGATTTAAATGGGGTTGCAGCTTTTACCTGTTCTGCCAGAAGAAGCCAAAAGCTGTTTTTGTTAGACAGCGTTGCTCGTTGGCATAGCTAGCAGCAGTTAGCAGCACATCCAGCTCAAACACAGCAGCCTCGTCGCTGCACAAGTGGATGTTTATGTGCTTTCAGCAGCGTTCAAACTCGCTGTAAATGCAGCTTATTAAACCTTTCCAGTTTAGCTGTACCGCCACTGACAAGCGGCGTTTTACTGCAACCATTAATGCTCCTGAAACCGCGTACACATGCAGTTCCATCAGAGGACTGTCTGCGCGGGTGTGTGTGACGAGCTGTACAGCCGGAACAAGTCGTCTCCTCGCCGTGAAGTCGGCGTAAACCGGCTGATCCCAGCCAGCGCGGTGAATGGACCCGGTTCAGGGTCTGAGCAGAACACACAGCATGCAGACGGCTTGCTGGAGCGTCCTCGAGGCTTGTAGAGCCTCTCGTTTGAATTTCAGCGCGAGATGGGAGAAATTCTTACACGTTTCATTCAGTTGTTGCAGAAACGCGTTTATGGAATGAATAGAATTGTTTTAAATAAAAAAAAAGAGATCTTTGCTTTAAAACAGCAGGAGGCTGAAACACAACATCACCTGAATCAGACAAAGAATGAAACTATTTCTCAGGATGTTTCTGCTTCTGGTAAAATGTGCAAACACATTTCAGATTACACAGAGTTATTTCTGATTTACTGTCATCAGCTTTTATTAATGCAGCGTTAAACAGAAACCACATTAGCTGGATTTAATGCAGTCTCTGCATGTTCTTGTTGTTTTTCAGGCTTGTTAAAAGGTGTATTTCTTGCACCAAACCAGTCATCCAGCTTAACTCTTAGCTTTTCTGTTCATCTCTCGTAAAAACAAACAAATAATCAATAAAAAGGTGTGAAAAAGTTCAGCTGAATGTTGTTTATGTGTGGAAAGCTTTCAGGGTGGATGGGACTCACCCAGCAGCCCAGGTAGACGGGCAGGATGGGCTCCTTTCTCTGCTGCAGGAAGAAGATGACCATGAGGGCGAAGGAGTAGGAAGGGATGCCGCCCTCCGCCTGGCAGTCGATGTGACACAGCTGTGGAGAGAAAAGATTTCCTTCACTCAGACTGGAAAACTGGACCTGCTAACCCATAAAACCTTCTTTCTGGAGACAGAAACACATGCAAGTGGTTGTGTTTAGTGTGTTTTTAAGCGTGCAGCTAGCAGCCAGACTTCTCCTCAGGAGAAGATGATGGTCAGAACGAAACCATTAGATTCTCTATCTAATCGATGCAACGCGTGCCGGTTCCATGTTCAAAATAGGGCTGGACGATTAATCAGATTTTAATCTAAACTACGATCTGGGTTTCCATCGATGATAAAACTAAAAGGGTGTGATTATTTTTCTCTCTGCAGTTTCCTCTCCTGCTGTCTTCAGCTGCTAATCGAGCGTCTCTGGCGTTGCAGCGCTGTGCTGTAAACTCCTCCCACAGCCGCTTTGCTTTCATTCAGACACTGTTGCCAACTTGGAGACTTTCTCGCTAAATCTGGAGACTTTTTTTGTTAAAAGTGACAAATCTAGCGGCTTTTACTGGAGTTATTAGAGACTTTTCTGGTGTTTTGGCGACTGACTTGAAGGCACATATTGTTCTGCAGTTACTGTAAGGAAGGAGCAGCGGGAGCCTCTCCCGTCCTAAAGCACTCCCAGGCGGCCAGTCTCAGTCGGCTCCGGCTGCAGGTCAATGTAGAATAACTGCAGTAGGTTGTGGAAGTTCACCTAAACATAGTTTATACCATTGTCAGTGACAACTGGCTGCATTATTTTCCTATACATAGTTCGGCCAGTTAAACACTGTAATATCCCTCCGTTACGGGGCGTTACCATAGCAACGCGTTAACCAGCTGGTTCAGATCAGCCGTCTTTTAACAGGTGAATGAGAGAAACGCGCTGCAGCCTGACAGCGGTTGTTTGGTTTAAAACGTACATCCAGACCAACGTAAAATAGTTCCTATACTTCAGCAAATGTTGTAGAAAAGAAATACAAATTAAATATTTACTGTGTGGGACCATGATGGCAAAAGTGGATGAAACAACTCATAACCGTGCATTATACGGTTATAATGCACGACGCGCAGCATTGTTTAATCCATACTTATATTTATCTATTCAGTTTACATCAGTATTTACACTTTGTCAAGACAAAGCTTCATGTTATTTGTTTGTTTTCTGAAATATGTGGAATCCTAAAGACATTTTTTTAAAGTCACGGTTTAATGTTAAAAAAAATTTATGTTGTTAAAGATAAAAGGATAATCTTGTTGAATAATCAAGATCTCAATTTCAGTCAAAATAATTGTGATTATAATTTTTGCCATAATTGAGGGCCTTGGTTCAAAACCGATTATTTTTCATGATGATTAAATAACAGAAACACAGCTGCCAGAATATCCTGTAAAATCCTCCTTAGCAGCGTGTAAGGTCATCCTGAAGCAAGGCAACCATGGCTGTGTGGGTTTTCAGGAGCCACCGTCGCTGAGAGGAGGAGCGGGATTTGCTGTTAAACGTCACTAAAAGCGATCATGTGACTCTGGCTGACACGTCCTAACCATGATAAGACACCAAAATGATGGGATCTAGAGACAATGTTTATTCTGCTCTTCAGCAGCCGTGTGAAAGTGTTCCTTACCCGTGCCCAGTAGCGGAAAGCCAGCACCAGAGGAACCAGTCTGGGCTCCAGCTTTGCCAAGGCGGCCAAGTGGTTGGTGGTGAGACAGGCGACATCGTTACCGGCACTCACTTTACACATCAGGCCGCTGTGGACGGAGCAGAGGGACAGCCATCAGCGCTGGCGGCAAGGCGGCGCCTCAGGGGACAAACGTCCCCATCAGACCGCAGCGTCTCCTTCACATGAACCGCTCCATCTACCAGGAGAGACTTTCACGCCGTATACGTTGGTGTCCGACTGAATCAGATCTGAAAACCTCAGCCAGGTTTGTAGGAGTGTTTCCTTCATGTCAGTAAATATGAATATGAAGGCATAACATGCGTCACACGCAGAGTGGGTCCAGTTCTAAGGGGCTTAAAGTGAAAATCTGGTCTGACAGAAATAAGTTGTCACTGAATATATCTAAAACAAAATTCCTGATATTTGGAAGGAAAAAAGAGTCACTTAAAGAGGTCAAATTAACAATCCATGGCTCTGAAACTATAAGAGTTTCTATGTGAAATTTCTAGGGGTTATAATAGATCCTAAACGAACCTGGAAAGACCGTGTACATTACATTTAGGTTAAAATCTCAAGAATATTCAGTATTTTGTCCAAAACTAAAGATTTATGACCAAAAAAGCATTGTCTATAATCTACTGTACTTAATACTGTATGTGTCATACTGGCGGCGTCCACAGGACAACTCTGAATGACATTATAACAAAAACATGCCATACGCCTGAGAAATAATGTTGGATATTATGATCACACACATCCATTATTTATTAAATCAAAACTCATGAAATCTGATGATTTAGTTTCCTATAAGACGATACAAGTTGTGTTTAAGGCTAAAACATTCTTCCAGAAGGTGTGAAAAATGATTTTAAGCCTCAGCAGAGTAAATATAACTTTAGAGACAGTTGTACATTTATTGTTCCAACATCTAGGAAAGGGGTGAAACAGAGATTTTGTCCTTTCAGGGGTTCAACTGTGGAATAAACTCAGTAATGAGGTAAAAAAATGTAATCCTTTATTTCTATTTAAAAAGATGATTTATCAGTTTATTTTTGAGAGATATGCAACTTTCGAGGTGAATTTTCTTTATAAAAGTCACACGTTGTGTCTGTAATGCTTCTGCTTTTGTTATTTGGATCATTTAAAGGTGGAGTATGTAAGATTTTCAATATTTTAAAAATAAATTAACTAATAAAATAACTACAATCATAATTAGAAAGTTTTTTGAACATGTAGGTTCCAGTCTGTTCATATTTCGTGTGTTATTAAATTACTAGTTTAATTAATGACAAATGACAAAAAACACTTTTTTTTTTACTGGTAGGCAAACATTTAAGAAGGATCTTTGTCATTAATTAAACTTGTAATTTAATAACACATCAGATATGGACAGACTGGAACCTACATGTTTAAAAAAAAACTAATTATGATTGTAGTTATTTTTTTAGTTAATTTATTTTCAAATATTGAAAATCTTACATACTCCACCTTTAAGGTAAATTTACCTGTAAGTGTACGTTATTAGATATACAAGCTTTGCTTCTGACTATTTTGTTTTTGTTTTACTTGATTGTTGTTTTGGAAATGGACAAACTGACTGATACAAACAAAATAAACTAACTAACTAACTATCTGGTCCTTGGAGCTTCATTCTTCCCCTCATATCTTCTCCTGGCCTTCAGCGCCAGCTCAGTGATGTTTACCTCGGCTTGTTTTTGTTTGTGATTCTCTGTGACTGCAGCTGTTCTGCGTAACTAAAGCCAGCCTGCGCGCGGGGAAACACTCACCTGCCGTCCCGACAGAACACAGCAGGAACTTTGGCGTGAAAATCCGACTCGACCTCAGAAAATTCAGCTGGAGGGGAGAAAAGCGCCGTTAATGAAGCTGCACTTTCATATGAAAGCGAGAACGTCGAAGGAGAGCAAAACTAGACAACAACAACCAGAATGTTCTCAGTTCAGGTCAGAAAGTCTTACTGCAGTTTTTCAGGATTTCCAGAACTTGAATCAGGACCTCAGGCTGAGTCATCTGGACAGAGAGAGGGGAAGAAGACCAGGACCATGAAGCATTTGCTGAAACCTGGATGGGGACTGTGTGAAACAGGAGGCGGAGCTTACTGTGGATGGGTAGGTGACGTCTATGTTGACGTCGCTCGTCTTGAAGGCAAACCGGGTGAGACAGGAGCCGTAGAGACGCAGAGAACATGCTGGAAAAGCAGCGAGAGACAGCGGCTTAAAACTTCTACCTCCTGTTGATGTTTTCTCTTCACATGACGGCGAGTCCGAGCGTCCCACCTGGGAGGTGTCTCTTTACGATGTCCTCCATCCTGGACACCACCGCCCTGCGCACCTCAAAGTCCGCCTCCGAGATGCCTTGCTGCCTGGCGGTTTCTAGGACGGCGGCGTCCACGGCCCTCAGCTGGGCTGGGGAGGGCGGCGGCAGAGCGCGCAGCTCGTTCTCCTCCTGCTTCTCCTGACACACACACACACACACACACACACAGCGTGTCACTTCTTTTCAGAGCCAGCCACATGGCTGCACGAAGCTGCAGCGACGTACCATGATGTTCTTCTTGTGCCTCTTCTCCTTGATGTGTTTGTGCGCTCCCTGGATGTTCTCGATGTGCACCGAACACAGTTTGCATAAGTATTGATAGTTCGGGTACTCAGGGGACTGCTGCGAAAACCAGGACAGGAAAAGGAAACCAGTTTGTGTCGTTTCGCCTGAACAAACCCCCCCCCCCCGGTAGAGTCGAGAGGAGAGGCGACGTTTCCGCTTTCAGCAGCTGGAACTGAATCCTTCCAGGCCGCTTCATGTGTGCAAACAGAAGCCGTTGGTAGCATCACACACGGTCGTGTTGGCACACAATAAAGGCTTGGCTTGGTTACAACAACACACCTAGAATCAGAATGCATTAACCCTTTACACTCCTGCTTGGCCTGTTTTTAGCTTTATGTATGTAGGAGCTCCGACTTCTCGACCAATCAGCACGCAGACGAGACGTTTTCAGCCTCAGCCGTCACATTAAAGGCTCAGCGATGAATAAATGTATCAGTAGATATAAAAGCATAAAGACAAACTAAACAGAGCTCCACTTTATTTACACAGCAACTTAAAAACCACCCAGATGACTGGAGAGCTTCACACAAACATAACAGCAACAAAACAACATTTTAAAACAAATCTAACAAGTCAGAAGAGAGTAAAAACAAACTTCTCGTGTTGAGTTAGAAGCCAGAGAGGACGTGTGTGTGATCACACAGTTCAGAGGCGGGTCTTACTTTCAGCAGCCGGTGGATGTAGTCCCGGTA
Source organism: Telmatherina bonti (assembly GCF_933228915.1). NCBI lineage: Eukaryota > Metazoa > Chordata > Actinopteri > Atheriniformes > Telmatherinidae > Telmatherina > Telmatherina bonti. Next base: position 6,953,283 of record NC_136626.1, on the reverse strand, counting down.
GAGGCGGTCCTCGGCCTGGCGGAGGCCCAGCTGCTGCTCTGCGAGGAGTCCCTCCTCCACAGCCGGCCTCGCCTCGCCGCCGTCTTCCGCAGACTGAGGCATCAGAGCTGCAAGCAGACATCACAACGTTTACAACCGATGCTGAGCAAGACAGAAGCGTGTCAGGGAGACATCCTGCCACCCACCATGTGATCTCTCCCGTCCTGCAGCTCCAGTCGAGCCCCCGCCCGGCCCCGCCAGGCCCCTCTCAGGTGCAGCGCTGCTCTCTCTGTCTGCAGACGCCGCTGCTCTGGACTCCGAGGTCTGGGCCGCCAGCTGGGACTGAGAACCCGCCGCTCTCCCTTTCCCTCTTTCCCCAGAACTCGTTCTTCCAGACAGTCTGGCGAGTCTGGCGGGCCGGCCTCTCTTCTTGTCCGCAGAGTTATCCGCAACAGCCTTCCCTGATGCGCGACCGGCCTGGCTGCCTAAACTGGGTTCATCCTTCGCAGCGTTGAGGTTTTCCTTGCTGCTCGCCGCAGACTTTGTTCCCTCCCTCTGACCGGATGAAGTCTTGGCTCCTCTGGACTGAGACTGCTTGACTGACTTCACAGGACTTCTGGACTCGTCCATCCCTCCTGTCCTGCAGCTGCCGTCCCTGGTGGAGTCTACACCACAGCGAAGATGACCAGCGAGGCAGGACACCTAAAAACTGAGGAAAGAAAATCAGTCTAGTTAGTCAGAAAAAACCGTGGCATCCATCAGGTCTCGCTCGCAACAATAAACCTGCATCATCTTCAAACTGAACGTCACTTCCACACATAAACATCCAGAAAATACTGCAGAAAGTCTGAAGCCTTCAGCAGTTTTTACATTAACCTGGTTAAATAATGATGTCATGCTCCAGACTGTCAAAACGCTAAAGATCCCATTTAAACTTGGTTCTGTACCAAGTTGTCTGCTTCATAGGTCGGTGTTAAAAAACAACCACAGAAGAAGAAGAAAATGACCAGAGAAACACTTTAAACAACTGCCGATGGAGGCACAGCAGAGTCTGACTCCTGGGGCGGCAGAGATGAAGAAGTAAGAGATTCCTGCACAATCCTGCAGCAGTCTGATGACATGTAAACACTGAAGTAGAGCTGGAGCAAGTCGGGGATCTGATCAACTGCAGCGAAAGACAATCAGCGTACGGCTGGGTTAACATGAGCACCAGCACGCTGGGCGAGACTTTAAGTGGATTATGAAGCATCCAGATGACGTGTGCACCACCAGGAACCAGGAAGTTAAGGTGTAAACACGTCTTGCAGGAATCAGACATGATCAGAAACCTGGATGTGTAAAGTGACCTGAGCAACCAGCTTTACCGTGTTCAGCGCAGGCAGCACATCCTGGATATGATCAAAATGAGCCTGTGACAGTCAGGAAACGCGAAACATCTGAACTCTGGTGGGGTAGAAGCAAAATAAAACTTCTTTTTCTGCACGGCTGAAACTATCTGGTTATTTTTTTCCTCTCACCTTGCCTTATAAACAGGTCCAAGCTGCCATAACTCACTCGTTAAACTGTAATAACTTATAAACAACTCTTAGAATCACACAAAAACACCAAATATCCTGCAGCTTTTTCAGCATTATGTCACATTATAAGTATCTCCCACACCTCCTGGTTGCAGGTTAAACATGAAGGCAGTAGCAGAAAACAGCCAGATCTTCCCTGAGTCCCTGAACTCAGCTTGCAGCTAAAAGCAAAGCTGGAAGTGATGCGTGATGCCTTCACGCAACTGGTCGCGTGGGATTTACTTCAGGCAACATTTCGTGACAGATTAAAAGTCACAGACATGTTTATTTGTGGTCAGGGTGAACTTAGAGCAGAGAGGAGGCAGACTGAACCCAGCAGAGTGGCAAAACAGAAAGGATTAGTGGTGTGTGTGTGGTGTATGGTGTGTGTGTGTGTGGAGGGGGGCTACAGGGTCACCGTGCACGCTGTGATGCGTGACTAAAAGAAACCCGCACAGTTTAAATAAAAGTATTTTCCTTGTGGAAGGATCCCTGGTGACTTCTTTGCTTAGTTTGCTGTTAGCCGTCTGGGCCCGGCGGCCACACAGCAGCAGGTCACTAAATACACAGGGTAACGCATTCCTTCACCACACCGCACAACAGCACGCGCGTTCACCTACTTTGAGCTCTGCAGATGATTTGGGGTTAAACTTTATCTGTCTTCATGATTTTATTCCACATAATGGTTCTGAAATCCCACGGCCCTGCTCAAAACAGCGACCACTGACGCCATGTTAATACATAATCGCGCTGCATTGTGGGAGCTCCAGGGATGACGCTGGAGAGGGGCGTGTGGCGCGTTGCGTTCAAGCGCCGCTCGGAAAATCAAGAGAACGGCAAACTTACCAGATGCGTTTCAGCACGGCTTGGAAAATCAAGGTAACGGTAAACATACCAGATGCGTTTCAGCACGGCTCAGAAAATCAAGAGAACAGTAAACTTACCAGAAAAATTATATTATGGCAAAAAAAAAAAAAGAAAGAAAAAAAAAAGAACAATACATTCATGATTTATTTTAATAACTAAAGGTGGAACATGATACAGGAGTTTATTCTTTTGTTTAATAAACTTTTGCTGTGTCATTGTAAGTCAACTGTAGTAAAACGAGTCTTTATTTATTTACTATAAAATTATATAGTTTAAACTTTTCACCTACTTCCTACTTAAAGTTGCTGATGTTTATCTGTTTAGTCTCTCTGCAGGTATGTTTGATAACAGTTGTGTGTTTATTTTTTTTCTTTACATATTGCTATTACTAGACTTTATATATCTTTTTATACTGTAATACTGTAGTAGTTTCTGTTGTTTTTACAAAAACTGTGCTTTTAGCAGCTTAGACATGCCCCTTTTGTCTTCTTTCTTTTCTCTTTCTTTTTTTCTTTCCTCTCATTTTCTTTTCTGTTTTTCTGTTCCCCTGTCAGGTCCAGCGTTGCCATATCAAGTCCGATGATGACTTCAATAGAAATGATCATAAAAATATTCAGAATATCAAGGGGAGCCATATACATGATTTGTTTCTCTTGCCAGAGCAAATTTGTCTGGCAAAAATATGGCATACAGAATGCCGTACTGTATGCTGAGATGCTGGACAGGTTAAAATATAAATAAATAAATTTATATATATATATATATATATATATATATATATATATATATATATATATATATATATATATATATATATATGTATATATATATATATATATAGAGAGAGAGAGAGAGAGAGAGAGAGATATATATATAGATATAGATATAGATATAACTAAAAATATAACTATATAACTAAAATATAACTACATAACTATATAAATAAAACTACTGAAGAATTAAACTGCTTAAAAGTTCAGCTCACTTTTTGGGAATCTGTAATTAGCTTTTTTTTTTTTTTTAAGTCTAAACTTAGCTCTGGCATCTGTCCCTCTTTTTCCCAGTCTGCTGAAATATTCAGTAGGATTCTCCAATATCAGTTTTAAGCAAAATCCTTTTAAATAATTCTGGTCTGAGCTTTAACATATGTAGAAAAGGGTAAATTAAGAGTGACAGTTCACAAGGTTTTTGTGGCCTAATAATCTTTGGAATTAGACTTGTTTCAGAATCTCAAAGCAAAACTTTTTTTTAACTCAAGCAAAAAACAAGAATTAAAACCAAAACTTAAGTAAAATAAATTATCTCAAAATAAAAAATTATCAATCATCATGAAAACTATTAGGCTTTTATTTTGTTAAATTGAGTAGTTTTGTTTGCAGTTTCCTCTTCCTCTTTCTTTCTTCTCGCTATTTTGGTTGCGCTTCACAGTCTTTGGTTTTGATTCTCGATTTTTTGGTTTAATTTCTGACACAAACCTTTCATGGGCGGGCTCTTTTCAGGGGCGCATTCCGATTGGCTGGTGAGTTTTTGAGTGACACAGGATCTAGTACCAGATCGGACAGTCTTCCTTCTCCTTAGGTGCTTGATTACCGGGACAAGGACAGCAATCTAATTAAATGGCCCATTTTGTTTTTGAGTTTTCTCCCCCGAAAGCTGATAGTCATTTATTATTTATTATTATTTATGTATCACAGCGGTTTGCTGATGTGTTTTGTATGACAGAGTATTAGGGCCACAATGAGAAAAAAAATATGGTGTCGGATTATTATTTTTTCCTCTGCTTCACTAGAGAATAAAGTCAAAAAGACCAGAATAAAGGTGAAACATAGTTTCAATAATAAAATTGAAATTATGAGAATGAAGTTGAAATGACAAGAACAAAGCCGAAATACTAATATTAAAGTCAAGTTTTCAATCTGAATTTGAACAGATTTAAAACACAATGCCTTGTGTGTAGCCAACTCACTTTTACATCAAGAAGTTGCATGCACACATGTTGTAGCCTACACGGCATGCAGTCACTGTCTTTTTTTTTTTTTTTTTTTTTACTTTATTCTCATTTCGACTTTATCCTCGACATTTTTACTTAAATCTCAAAACTGTATTTCTACTTTATTCTCGTCATTTTGACTTTGTTCTTGTTATTTCGACTTTATTCTTGCCATTTCGACTTTATTCTCTAGTTAAGCAGAGGAAAAAAAAATCTCATTGTGGCCCTACTACTCTGTTGTAGTTTTGTGATGTACTGAAGTCGAAATGAAGCAGCAAGAGTAAAAACCCTTGAGTCCAAGTTAAGTTTCCCACTTAAATGGTAATATAAATAAATAAACGAAAAAAAATCAAAAATAAAAGATGGGTATAGAGATGCGGCCAGGAAAGCTTTTATTTTCTAAACGTCGCTCGGACCGGAAGTGCCGCGCTCCTGGTCCGGAACTTGACAGCGAGCCGGAGATTTCTCCGCTGCTGAGTTGGCAGTTTGACTGTAAGGATGTTTCCCGCTGTTCTCACCGTGTTGCTGACTTTATTCAGCCTCTCTGAGAGCAAACAGAAGGACTTGTACACCTTCAAGGTGGTGAACAGCAGAGGGAAGCTGGTGTCCCTGGAGAAGTACCGGGGTTCGGTGAGTCCGGGTCAGAACCGGTGATGCTGCTGCAGCTTTGTCTCTGCTCTGCATGCAAACAGGTTGTTGCATGGATGCACGGAAAGCTTTTCTGAGTTTCACTAACATCCTGTGTGCAGATTGACTAACAGAGCGACGTGTCTGCTGCGGACTGCAGCCCGTCCGGATCTCCCGGCATGTAGACCCGGTAGCCTACGTGGCAGCGCGGCCTGCAGGGCGCCTGCAGCTGCAGGAGCTCTGGTGCGGATCTGCAGCCCGGATTAGCCTAAATCTTCCAACCACTGATGCGGTATTTACCTGGAGTCACCTGATTCTCACCTGTTGTTTCATGGTTTCAGAATCTCCATCATAAAAAGCAGATTGGCATGTATGGAAGTCTAGACTGCACCACTTACAAATAAGGAAAGAAAACCACCTAAAGATGCTAAAACTCTGTTATAACAGTTATATATGTTATAACATATTATTATATACATGTACATACATACATACACATATATATACATATATATATATATATATATATATATATACATATATATATATATATATATATATATATATATATATATATATATATATATATATATATATATATATGTGTGTGTGTGTGTGTGTGTGTGTGTATAAATGTGTAACATGTCATTTGGGGACTTCTGATTTGGAGTGTGTGAAAGAAATGCTTGTTTTCCTGAAACCAGTTCAGACTGGTCTCGTTTCCAGAGGTTTCACCTTGACTCTAGATGTCAGCATGTGTTGATGGGATCGTCCATGCATGCATGTCAGGGCTGAACCATGAAGCTGTCACATGCACCAGCATGGCGTGTAAAGTTGGGAATAAGCGTGCTTCTCTTGCTGGTTGCAGGTTTCCCTGGTGGTGAACGTCGCCAGTGAATGCGGCTTCACTGAGGAACACTACAAGGACCTGCAGCAGCTGCAGCGGGACTTTGGCCCGTACCACTTCAACGTTCTGGCCTTCCCCTGCAACCAGTTTGGGCAGCAGGAGCCGGGCAGCGACCGGGAGATCGACAGCTTCGTTCGCAGAGTCTACGGTGTCTCCTTTCCTCTCTTCAGTAAAATCGCCGTGGTCGGAGCCGGAGCCAACAATGTGTACAAGTACCTCGCTGGTGGGTGGGATTTTTCAGGCTGGAACTGATCATCGGCTTCGAGCCATCGTTTTGTCATCTTCTCTGCTTTGGTCAGAGGAAACGGATGGCAGCGAATCAGCATCTGCGTTGTAACAACAGATCATGTTACTAGTTTCAGTGGTGCTGATGCTGCCTCTTGTCTCCTGAAGGCAACGTAGCGGAAACGGTTTTAATTTCCACTCCGGATCCGTCTGCAGGGATGGAAAAACGTGAGGATAGAAGGAGAAGTCATGAGGAAAGTCAGAAGAGATGAAATAAGGCAGAAAAGAAGCAGGAAGCTCCGGAGATGCTGATTGGTCAGGATCTGAGCGCCAGTTTTCATGTTTCCCAGCTGGAGGAGAAGCTTTCTGTAACACCATGCAGCATTTTAACACTTTATGAACTTCTCCCCACGCTCACCGTGCACACTTTCATCCTCACCGTGCACGCTTTTCTCACCCTCTTCAGCATGTCTGAACAGTGTGAGGAAGAGAAGTTGTTCCACTGCAGGTCACAAACACATTTTTATCCACGTCCTGCATCTGGCTGGTGAGCGCCTCCCTGTCAGAACTTCAGTCAACCACATGATATTTGGAAAGTCAGAGTTTCTCCTCGAGGGAAACTAACTGGTGACTCACCTAAAGGTCACGTGATGCGGCGGCTCTCTAGATTATGCATTTTATCTGGTTTAAAACAGGAGAAATTTAGCTTTTATTATTTTATTGTTCCGTCTTTGACACATTTTTAAATTTACAAGTTTTATTGTTGCAGATTATTTTTTCTGACTGAACGCAGTCGGATCGGATCTCTGAAGCCACATTCAGAAATGGTTTTAGAACATCTGGGATGCTGCGTAACCATCGAGCAGCAGAGTTTCCACCAGGATGAAGCTACAAGTTGCCCTTTCTCACGTATTCCGACGTCCACACTTGTTGCTTTTTCTGTCATGTGACACGTTGTTTGCATCTGAGAAAGAAAAGTGAGGAGAATTCTGTGAATCCGGTGAAGTTCACCGTTCTGGCGGCTTCACTATGAAAACACAAAGGGAGATGTAGAAATGAGGAAAAAAAAAAAAAAAAAAGAGTAAAAGCACTTGATGCTGTTTTCCATCGTACTGATTCATTCATGTTTCTTTCTGCACAGAGGCATCTGGGAAGGAGCCTGACTGGAATTTCTGGAAGTACCTGGTCGATGTCGACGGGAGGGTGGTGGACGCGTGGGGACCTCAAGTTTCTGTCAAAGAGATCCGACCTAAAATAGCTGAGATGGTTCGGCAGATCATCCTAAAGAAGAAAGAAGAGCTCTAACCCTTTTGGCTGCTCGTGTTCGTGAAACTGAACTCACCTGTTTCAGACTTTTGTAGATTAAATGGCTGAAATCACCGAACAAAAGCAAATTCTCCAGTTTTCTGAAGCACTGATGACCCGCCACCACGTCTGGCATCATACGGAACCAGAGACACCGCTCTTCCACGCAGACATTTTCTTCATCAGGAATTTTTCTACTCACTCTGATTTGTGAAATAAACGTTTACTGTGATTACTTTGTGTTTCAGAAATGTCTGCTGTAAGATTTCTCTCTCAGAGCAGCGTCACATTCGTCCTCATTGCTGGTTCCTGTCAGTTAGCAGCAACGTTAGCATTTAAACCAACACGTCAGCTGCTAACCACCTGACAAACCGAGTTTAGGTTTAGCTGTCACATGCACGTGTGAAAAGCAGGCGAACGGCCGTCTGCGGCCGTGCAATCACCCATTTAACACATATTAAACAAAACAAAATGCAGAGTTGTGCAGTAATGTGGATACTATAAACACACTGCTGACCATAAACACAGTGTTTATAACCTGTTTACGGTTTGCTGTAGAATCCAAGATGCATATTTGGAAAAAAAAAAAAAAAAAAAAGAATGTAAAAATGTAAATATGTCACAATTTGAAAAACGCACATTAAAAGTGCACAGGCTCCTGGGGCCCCGTTCCACACCATAATGTTTTAAAAATTGTGAATGATTCATTGTGAAACAACATTTCTATCATCTCTCAGCCAGTGGTTCCAGTAGCAACACACTGGACACTGTGGTGTAACTATCTGGCTTTTATATACATTTTGTTTCGTGTCCAAACTGCTGGTGCTTGCCCGACGTGGGTCCCCAATGGGTGTGGTGCCCATAATGCCTATTGGATAATCAGGCCTTGGATAAATGGTACAAAAAATAAGCCCTTAAATGTGTCATATCTGTTTATAAATACACACATTGTGTTATGAGCCACAGTGCAGTAAAGAGGTTTTGTTCTGTTCCTCGCTTCTTCATGTGTTCTCTAAGCAGCGAGACTTTTCCACCGGAAGGTTCCGCTCCTAAACTTCAATACCTAACCTGCTTCGTATCCTGCCTCTTGTCAAAGCTCTCTAGTCGGTTTAAAGATCAGAAAGACATGTTGTATTTCTTTAAAACTCTGATTCAGACTCATTAGCTCTAACGTGTACAATCCTGAAGCCATTGTTGTCCCGAGTCAGAAAAACCAAACTTAAACTAAAACTCTAATTAAATGGATCCAACAAGTTCTGCATAATGACTTGTTGTTTGAGTCAGGTGTGTTGAAGCAGGGAAACATAAGAACCCTGCAGGACTGAGGCCCTGATGGGAATGAACTGAGTAGGCCTGGTCTATAGGCTGATGTTTCATGATACTTTTTGTGGTCTTCGGCCAGAGGATTCAGTGTTTGGGGCCTTTTAATGGAAAAACTTTGGAAATCCTGGTTTAAACAACTTCAATAGACCAAGATGAGGACTGTCCAAAGACAAGGACCACTGCCTTGCAGGTTTTCAATGTTTCCCTGCTCCAACACACCCAACTCAAATGAAATGGATCTAGCAGCCGGTACGTTTTTGCACAATGGCTGATTAATATGAATCAGGTGTGTTGGAGCAGGGATACATTGAAAACCTCAAGGACCAGTGCTGGACAGCCCTGGTCTAGACTATCGATCCCCGTGAGAATTCTCTCCACATGGAGGTCCAGCGGATCTCAGACGGAGTTGAGGGTCGCGTGGACGCCATGCCCTCGCCATCAGGGAGAGATTGTGTTTCTGTGATGTGCACGTGTGCAGACAGTAGAGGCATATGTGTCAAATGAAGCTCAAACATCGGTCATACAGGGACCCAACAGGCCTTAGCATGCAGTCTGGTACCCCAAACTCCCAAAGCACTCCCCACAGGACTCCATGAGGGACCCAGTCACACACCTTCTCCAGGTCCACACAGCTCATGCAGGCTGGTGAAGTTCAGCTCTCCTTCCAGGACCCTGGTGTGGGCGTAGAACTGGTCCACAGTTCGAGAGGGTCTTGGCTGCAGCCTGGAGAATGAGGCGGGGCTGGATACTGGGCGGGGTTGGACGTCCAACCCTGCCCCCCCAACATTTGGATTAGATTAACCCGAAAACTAACCCCACGCCCATTGGCTGTCCAACCACGCCCATTGGATGTCAAACCACGCCCATTGGTCGACAACCCCGCCCATTGGATGTCCAACCACGCCCATTGGATATCCAACCCCGCCCATTGGATATCCAACCACGCCCACTGGCCGTCCAACCCCGCCCATTGTATGTCCAACCACGCCCATTGGACGTCCAACCCCGCCCATTGTATGTCCAACCACGCCCACTGGCCGTCCAACCCCGCCCATTGTATGTCCAACCACGCCCACTGGCCGTCCAACCCCGCCCATTGTATGTCAAACCACGCCCATTGGACGTCCAACCCCGCCCATTGTATGTCCAACCACGCCCATTGGACGTCCAACCCCGCCCAATATCCCATCTCCATTCTCCAGGCTGCAGCTGGGGGTTATCCCACTGCTCCTCCAAACACAACGCTGCTCGTCCTCCGTGATCATCTTACTCACAAATCCCCTGGAAGGAACTCGGGTTCCTCCGGCCAGCAGGACTGGAACTGAAACAGTTCCATCACTGCTGCAGTAAAAGCTAAGAAACATTAGAAACAAATAACTGAAAGGTAGAAGTTTTGTTGGCCAGTCATGTGATTCACCTCCTCCTCCTGCTGCTGCTGCTGCTCCTCCTCCTCCTCCTCATTAAAGCAGATTGTTGCTGTCAGAGGATTACCTCCCGGCTGTGTTTGCCTCTCCACCGCAGGTTGCTTTCCTCCAACTCATTTACTGGGGGACGTTTTGGGGATCATGGGCCTGCTGGACGTCTTCTACTCCATAAAAGAGCGAGCTGAGAACTTCCTGAAGGAGAAGAACGTGGTGACGGACTTTCTGGGGAAGGTGGAGGAGAGGACGGGGATCAGGAAGAAGGTCCTCGCAGGGGGTGAGTGAGGTGTCCCCTGCTGTGTAACCTGCTCAGTCATGTGCATTAGTTTCTAGAAGATTCTGCATCCGTCTGGTTTGGATTCAGCAGATTGGTACCTGCCAGACAGAAAACCGAAGAGGATTCAGTTAATCCTCACATGAACAGCTGCTGTGTGGATCCAGAAAGCTGGAAATGTTTCCTGCGTCATTTATCCTGCTGAGGCCTTTTTCACCTGATTTAAAGCTTTATTTCTCTTTTTGTGTTAAACTGACAGAGACCTCTACTGGTTTTTACACAATCAACAATGACCAACAACCACCAGTAAAATCCAAAACAAACATAAAACAAAAATCTACGAAGAGGAAATGTTGATTCCACCAAACAAAAAGCAGGAAAACAGCAAATAGGAGAGAAAATAGGATTTCTACATGCTCATTCCCGCTACCTCAGCATATGAGTATGTGTGCGTGCCTCAGTAAGAGCAGCTGAGTGTGAACTAGTGGGCGTAATCCATGTCCATTTAGGTGTTGTGAGACGGAGGATCTATCTAAACAAGCTATTAGAAAAATATCAATTACAGTAGCAATCAGGCAGAAAATCATTGTTGAAGAAAGCAAAACGCCTAAAAATCGACCCAGAAAGGACAACAAAGGTTTTTACTGCTCAGATTTCTGGGTGAAAACAGTAAAAGTCCTAAGGGAATAAAAAAACACTGTTAGACACGGAGATTAAGCAAAAGGTTGGAAAAGTCTGGAATTTACTGCAATGGAGTCCGTCTGGGTTCATCTGGGTTTTCCTAGGTTCATCTGGTTTCATATGGGTTCACATGGGTCCCTCTGGATTCGCCTGGGTTCAAAAGGGTTTGCCTGGGTTCATCTGGGGGGCACTTGGGTTTTCCTGGGTTCATCTGGTGTTATCTGGGTTCACATGGGTTCATCTGGGTTTGACTTGGTTTGTATGGGTTCAAATGGATCGTCTGGATTAAACTGGGTTTGCCTGGGTTCATCTGGGCTCACTTGGGTTCATCCGGGTTGGTCTGAGTTGGTCTGGGTCATCTTGGTTCATCTGGGTTCAGCTAGGTTTGCCTGGGTTTGTCTGGGTTTGCTTGGGTTTATTTGGTTCACCTGGGCTCGTCTGGGTTTGTCTGGGTTCTCCCGGATTCATCTGGGTTTGCCTAGGTTCATTCACGGGGCACATGGGTTTTCCTTGGTTCATCAGGTTTTATCTGGGTTCATCTGGGTTTATCTGGGTTCACATGGGTCACCTGGGTTATGTGGGTTTGCCTGCGCTCATCTGGGATTGCCTAAATGTCTGGGTACCCTTGGATTTGTCTGAGTTTACGTGGGTTCATCTGGGTTCGCCTGGGTTCATTTGGGTTCTCCTGGGTTCATCTGGGTTGGTTCGCTTTGGATTATCTGGGCTCACTTGGGTTCATCTGGGTTCCCCAGGGTTGGCCTGGGTTGGTCTGAGTTGGTCTGGGTTCCTCTGGGTTTGTCTGGGTTCAGTTGGGTTCATGTGGGTTCTCCTGAGTTTATTTGGGTTCGAATGGATCGGCTGAGTTTGCCTGGGTTCATCTGAGTTGGCCTGGGTTCATCTGAGTTGGCCTGGGTTCATCTGAGTTGGCCTGGGTTCATCTGGGTTGGCCTGGGTTCATCTGGGTTGGCCTGGGTTCATCTGAGTTGGCCTGGGTTCATCTGGGTTGGCCTGGGTTTGCCTGAGTTCCCCTTGATACACCTGGGTTGGTCTGAGTTGGTCTAGGTTGGCATGGGCTGGTCTGAGTTTGCCATGGTTGGTCTGGGTTCATCTGGGTTTGTCTGGGTTCAGTTGGGTTCATGTGGGTTCTCCTGAGTTTATTTGGGTTCGAATGGATCGGCTGAGTTTGCCTGGGTTCATCTGAGTTGGCCTGGGTTCATCTGGGTTGGCCTGGGTTTGCCTGAGTTCCCCTTGATACACCTGGGTTGGTCTGAGTTGGTCTAGGTTGGCATGGGCTGGTCTGAGTTTGCCATGGTTGGTCTGGATTCATCTGGGTTTGCCAAGGTTGGTTTTGGTTTGCCTGGTTTGCCTGAGTTCCCCTTGATACACCTGGGTTGGTCTGAGTTGGTCTAGGTTGGCATGGGCTGGTCTGAGTTTGCCATGGTTGGTCTGGGTTCATCTGGGTTTGCCAAGGTTGGTTTTGGTTTGCCTGGTTTGCCTGGGTTCCCCTTGGTACATCTGGGTTGGTCTGGGTTGGCCTGGGTTGGCCTGAGTTGACCTGGGTTGGCCTGGGTTAACATGATTATCATTGTTTTGCTGATGACTCTGGCATCCACTGACGCAGAAGCAGTTATGGAAAAGTTTCCCAACCTCACCAGAGTAAAGAATTCCTGAACCCAGATGAGGACCTGGATTGTTTCTTTTTCCATTTCCTGAGGAAGTCGTCAAAGTCTGTCCATCATGTTTGAGTCATGCTGCTGACAGACAGACAACCAGCCCCTCCACAGCACAGCCCCCACCTTGCTGAGCCAATAAAGACCTGAGAAAAGGTTGATTATGGGTTCCCACCTGGGTTCCCCCAGGCCTGGCACAAGACGGTCCCCACAGACATCAGAGATGAACGGGGGACATGTAGCTGCTGGTTGAAACCAAAAACTAAACTCCGAAGCTGCTTTGATGAGTCCTGCCCGACAGGTTCACGCCATCAGTGGACACCTGGTGTGAACGGTCCTGCTCTGGCACACGGTCTCAGATGCACAGCTCAGCTTGTCAACTTATCGTCAAGCTTTGCAGAAGCCTGCTGAGGACTCAGTCTAAACTAGGAGTGTTGAGGGCAGGAAACATCCTAAACATGTAGCGTAGAAGACCTCCAGGACCAGGATCAGGAAGTTGTGAGTCTGCAGAGACTTCAGGAGAGGTCCAGTGTGAGTGTCGGGTCCTGGTGAATGCAGCCAGCAGGGAACAGCAGAGCATTGAGAGTGGATCAGTGACAGCGAGGAGGACATGATGTCAGCGTGGTGCCTGGCGCTCCTGGCTCCTGCTCTGAGCGCTGACGTTAAAGCAGATTATCTGGAGGGACGAGCAGCAGAGCAGAGCGGCCTCCATGACTGAACAGCAGCATAAGCTGATCAGAGGTAGGTCGGATTTCTTCATCGTTTCCGGTTCGCTCTCAGCTGCTTTTTTCTCTCCGCTCAGAAATGAGGCTTTAACGTTCACTTTGTTGCCAGGTTGGAAGCTGTTTTTAAGGATTAGTGAGTCTGTCACTAGACAACAGGCAGGTTGTCCTCCATCATGTCTAACAGTGAAAACTGCAGCTTTCAGCATCTTTCTGCGACTGTAAGTCAACCTGGATTATCTGTGGAAGACTTCCAGCTTGTGCAACTCAGGCTGCAGGATCTTCACATCTGCATCACATAACAGGATCTCGGGGAAAATCTCAGCTGTTTGCTGATGTAAGCTGCAGTTTGAGGTCACAACACCAAAATTTCCAGACTTTTAAACTTCAGGACTGAATGATGTGTTCAGATCTTTTTGCTGTGATCTGGTTTTTACAGTTTTGTTTAGATTTGTAATTATTACAGTTTTTTCTTGAAACACACGTTAATATTGTCCCCACACTTCTCTGTAATCTCATCTCTTAAACTGGGAATGATATGTTTAATTATATCTTAACTTCTTTGAAGAAAAATCTTTTTTGCTGTTATTAAAATTCTGATTATTTCATTGAAAATTATCAGCAGAACTGAGTGACTTACTTTTAACTTCATCCTATAACTTTAACTAACCAAGAACTTAACGGTGTTTATTCCCAAACAGAGCTATTTTAGCTTCATTTCCCTCATTACATTCTCGAAGGTCTGTGATGACGTTATGTGGTTTTATGAGCTTAACTTTATTTCTTTTAAAAGTTTGTGGTTAATGCTTGCTGCACCCTGCTGTGGTGCTTTTAATGCTTTATGTAGAACTTTGAATCGTCTTGTACATCAGTGTTTTTCAACCTTTTTCGAGCCAAGGAACACTTTTTTTCACCGAAAAATCACAAGGGACACCACAAACCAAAATGTTTTTTCATTTTAAAGTCTATATTATTAATATAAAGTCCATCACGTTGAAGCCTCTTGAATAGAAATCAGATAAATACAAAATGAAGGAATTTTATTATCTTTCACCAGGACCTGTTTGGATGAACACAGAGCTGCTTTTTAGACCAGTTAGGTGAAATTGGATCATTTCTCAGGACACACCTGATGATCTCTCATGACACACTAATGTGCCATGACACAGCGGTTGAAAAACACTGTTTTACATGACATACGATGCAGAAATAAGCTAATAACATAGTGCTGGAAGGAAGGATGAAACAGATGCATCGCTGGTTTGCAGCTACATAAATGCAGATCTTAAATCTGCCCCAGAGTGAAGCTGACGTGTGTCTTCGTCCAGGTGCCGTCTCGCTGACTGGACTCTACCTGGTGTACGGATATGGTGCCTCGCTCCTCTGCAATCTGATCGGCTTCGTTTATCCTGCCTATTACTCGTAAGTTGATTCCTTTTTTTCTTCTCAAGTTTAACACTGATTTATATGTTGCTTTATCTTTTATATATCCACATGTCACCAAATGAATGAACATGCTTCCAACAAACATGGACGCACAGCGTGTCTGCAGGTGTGATGATCAGTAACAGACCACCAGGGGAATCAGATAAACTCTACAAGATTACAGACTAACACGGGAAACTCCGTGAATTTAGAGAATCTCAAACTGAAAACAAAGTCTTAAACATTCAGGAACACTACGGTGGTTGGAGTCCTGTTAAGTGACAGCAGCCTTCATGGCGCCAAGGCGGACAGCCCATAGTAGACACGTTTGGGCCTAATCCGGCTACATTATGGCTCAGTTAAAGAGTGTTGTGGGCCACATGTGGTCCAGATGCTGACGTGGATTACAGGAGGTGTGTTGTGGGCCACATGTGGTCCAGATGCTGACGTGGATTACAGGAGGTGTGTTGTGGGCCACATGTGGTCCAGATGCTGACGTGGATTACAGGAGGTGTGTTGTGGGCCACATGTGGTCCAGATGCTGACGTGGATTACAGGAGGTGTGTTGTGGGCCACATGTGGTCCAGATGCTGACGTGGATTACAGGAGGTGTGTTGTGGGCCACATGTGGTCCAGATGCTGACGTGGATTACAGGAGGTGTGGTATGGGCCAGAGGTGGTCCAAGCGTGAGGTTTGTCACAATTTGATGTGGCCCACAGGTGCTCGTCATGTCAAAGAAAACTGCAGATGTGGGCCATAACTGGGCCAAACGCATCTCCTAGCTCGGAAAATATGTCGCGTTTCCCCTCAACCTCTGGTTATTTTCTGTGCCATGAGGCATACTGAGATCTCCAGATCCGGTCCTGGAGGGCCGGTGTCCTGCAGGTATTATGTTCCCCTGCAGAAACACACCTGATTCAAATGAACAGGCCATTAATGGACCTGTGCAGAACTTCACAACCAGCTGTTGGAGATCCAGTTTATTTGAATCAGGTGTGTTGCAGCAGGGAAACATTCAGTACCTGCAGGAAACCGGTGCTCCAGATTTGGAGGTGTCTGCTGTAGATGTTAGATATGCACAACTTTCTAGAGCTGCTGCTAAAACTTCCTGCAAAACTTCGATTGTCTGCAGAATCAAAGCTATCGAAAGCCCGTGCAAAGAGGACGACACGAAATGGCTGACTTACTGGGTGGTGTACGGCGTCTTCAGCCTGGGGGAGTTCTTCTCAGACATTTTCCTCTACTGGTTTCCGTTTTACTACGCGTTTAAGGTAAGAAGCCACACAGCTGGGAGGTCATTGTGAGGATAAAGCTGGAAAAAACGGAAACATTTCAAAAGGATTCAGAAAGTTTTTTTTATTTCTAAGTTTATTTGTACAAAACTACACATCTGGACTCTCCCTTCAGTCTGTTCCTGACAGCAGTTACAGAACGTAGTTGATTTTCAATTCAATTCAACTTTATTTATATAGCGTCAAATATCGGCAATTCCATTTCAAGACGCTTTACAGACAGAGAAGAAAACATCATGAAAGCCAATTCATAACAGCCTATATAAGGAAACCAACAGATTGAGTTGAGTCCAACTCAATCTCCCATCCTGAGCAAGCACACTGGCGACAGTGGGAAGGAAAAAACTCCCTTTTAACAGGAAGGAAACCTCCGGCAGAACCCGGCTCAGGACAGGCAGCCATCTGCCTCTGCTGTGTGGGGGGAAGAGGACAGAAAGACAACAGACAACAGGAACTGCTACTCCCGGCCAGGGAGACCTGCTGAGACAGGAGACATGGACGGCTGTAGCTCAGGAGGAAGAGCAGTGGTCCTTCAACTGGAAAGTTGGGGGATCAATTCCAGGCTTCCCCTAACAGGCCAAAGTGTCCTAGGGCAAGACACTGAACCCCAAGCTGCCCCCCGATGTGCCTATCGGGGGGCAGCCCCCTATCGGGGCATGAGTGTGTTGGATGAGTGTATGGGTGAATGTGACAAGTAGTGTAAAGTGCTTTGAGTGGTCTGCATGACTAGAAAAGCGCTATAGAAGTACAAGTCCATTTACCAAGTCCATTTACATACATGGATGATGATAATGATGCATTGGGTTAGGGTTAGAGTTGGGGGGGGGGGTGAAAGAAAGAGAGAGAGAAAGAAGCTCAGTGTATCAGGAAATGTCCCTCAGCAGTCTAAACCTATAGCAGCATAACTAAGGGATGCTAACCATCCCTAGCTATAG
The DNA here is from genome assembly GCF_933228915.1 of Telmatherina bonti. NCBI lineage: Eukaryota > Metazoa > Chordata > Actinopteri > Atheriniformes > Telmatherinidae > Telmatherina > Telmatherina bonti. The sequence goes on along the minus strand of NC_136626.1, from coordinate 6,936,083 downwards.
GACTTATCAAAAAGATAAGTCTTCAGCCTAGTCTTAAAGGTGGGGAGGGTGTCTGCTTCCCTAACACTAACTGGGAGCTTATTCCATAAGAGAGGGGCCTGATAACCAAAGGCTCTTTGAGACTCTAGGAACCACAAGTAAGCCTGCAGTCTGCGAACGAAGTACTCTACTTGGTATATAAGGAACAATGAGGTCTTTGATATATAGTGGAGCCTGGTTTTATATGGAAGGAGAAAGATTTTAAACTATTCCAGATTAACCCCAGTGATCCTCTCTGTGCTGCTGCAGTGTCTCTTCCTGTTGTGGTGCATGGCCCCCATGTCATGGAACGGCTCCCAGATCATTTACAATAAGGTGGTTCGGCCAGTCTTCCTCCGCCACGAGGCCACAGTGGACAACATGGTCAGCAACCTCGGTGGGAAGGCCATGAGCGCTGCAGAGAACCTCACCAGAGAAGGTTCTGCCAGTCCTAAACCAGTAAGACCATAGCTGAGCCCTTTCCTCCTGTTTAAGTGGATAAACCTCCCTTCTGTTGCCTGCTTCTCCTGCAGTCCTGACCACTCTGGTGAAGAATAAAACCCTGTTGACACCAGTAGCACCAGCCACTCAATCTGAACCGAAGAGTTTACCGAGTTCTTCTGCACAAACCTCAACGGCTAAAGTCGCTCCATTACAGCCGAGCGAAGAGGAAAGACCAGTAAGTATCTGCATGTGTTCCCCCACCTCCTCCCAGTTCAGCTCACTCCAACTTGGAGCGATGGATGCAGATCTGACGTTCAGCCAAGTTGTGGTTAAAGCTTCGTAGAGACAGAGCGCGTAGACGCCGCCTGGGTTTAGGTCTGTTCTGAGCTGGCTGTGGTTCGAGTTTCCAGCGGTTTCTGGCATCTGGACAGAAAGGTGGACGGAGACAGTGACTGGTTTCACTGGGAACAGGTCTGTAACCAGACCGGTGTAACTGGGAATAGATCAGTATTTCTCAACATGTAAAAAGTTGATGTTCTGTTGGGAATAAAAATGAATTTAGATTTTCAGAGATCTGCAAATCTCTGCATTCTGTTTTTATTAAAATTTAACACAGAATTGCAGGTTTGTTGGAATTCAGTCTTTATTTGAGTTTTCTTAATAAACAACCCTTTTCATTTCAGACAAAAATATTTTCAGACTTTTGTTCATATTTATTTATTTCATTTGTATTTATTAACACTTTCAGGATTCACTTTAATTATTATGTTGGAACTTTTTCAGTTTTTATGGAAATTTAAATTAGACTATATTTTGTTCATTTTACTGTAATTTTGGGGACCTTTTTCCCCACAATTTTCACCTTTTTTTTTTTTTTTTTTTTTTAAATTATTAAACATTTTTGGTCTGTTTTTCGGATGTCTATTAATTTTTACAACCTTTTTTTTGTTGTAAATTTTATTTATTAATTCTAAATTTTATTTTTATTCCCTTTTTTCTGGGCATTTATTTTCAACATTATTATTTTACATTAGCTGTAATAAAATGATCATTACAAAAGGACTGTTTGCTGCTTGGATTGATTAAAAGCTATTGAATCCTACATATAATCAAAGATATTCCAGATGTTCATCTGTTGTAGGCAACACTTTCAACACCTTCATGCAGTGTTTGTGTGTTGAGCTGATGAATAAATGGATGACCTGATAACATCGCTGTCCTGTCACCTGTTCCAGCCTTTCCTTGGTTAACCAGCGTGGTAAGTCAGCTGGTTTGGTGCTAGATAGCAGCCCAGTGACACAGTCAGTGAACGTGTTGTGGTCAGAATTAGCATGAACCCTGATTTTGACCCTCAACTAACTAGAATGTAAAAGTTCAGCTCTGTCTCTATGTGAAAATGTTAAATATTCATGAAACATGAAACCATTTTAACATGTTTTATGTCAAAATAGTTGTAGTCCATTATTGTATCATCACTGTGTCCACCAGAGGCCAGAAAACAAAGTTTTTACATCAAGTCGTACAAAAAGTCCCAAAACTTTATACAGTGTGTCAAATATGATCCATACAGCATGAAAAGGGTTAAAACGCCAGAGGGTGGGAGTCAGAAAAGTGGATTTTTATCTTGATGGTTTCGTGTTTTCAGCTCTGCTCTCTTCGCTGTGCTGCACGTTGTTTTGTGAAGGTTTGCTGTGTAAATATGCCGATTCACTGTTTAATCGATTCATCACAATCCACGACGTGCCGGTTCAATTCCGATTCGTTAATGTTGAAAAATGACTTCTTTTTTTTTTATTGATAATTAAATGAGAGCAAGGCAGCCGGAAAGTGTGACAGGAACATAAAAGTTGTGTGTCACACTGAAAAGCGTCCGGGCAGAAACAACGTCTACGGCGGTTTTCTTCACTCGGGTTCAATAAGACCAGCGAGAAGATTCACACCAACATGCAGGAACCAGAACCGGCCCGCTTCTTTTCAGGATTTACATGAACAAAGAGAAACAAATGCGATCACACACATCCATAAAGCCAAGAACTGCCTTCCTCTAAACATCCTGTTTTTTTTCCCCTCTATTTCCTCTTCCGAATTTTCTGTGTGTAGTTGTTGATTTTTACTGCAACACTCCTTTCAGGTGACGGCAGCCTACCAAACCAAACCAAAGAGAAAGGAGTACAGAAGAGAAAATAATCACATTTCTCAATAACTGTTATCAGTACACAACATTTTACAGACTGCGTTTGGCTCAGAAATTTCCTCCCTGTAATTAAACGAGTGTATCTGCAGCCACAAGTTCTACTTGGATCATTTTGAAAGACGCGTTACTGGTGAAGAATACATGAAAATGAAACAAGAAGGTCTGAGGTTCATCTAAAACACTTTCAGGATGAAGATTTATCTGTTTGGATGATGCAGCTGTAGCTCCCGACCTCTATCGCATCACAGTACAACATGTGGACATTGTCTCTGAAAGTAGCAGGTTTTAGGTCAGGCAGTTTAGGAGAAGCCCCCTAAAGGTGGTCCACGGCCCAGTTTGCCACCACAGCTTCTTAGAATCCTTTTACTGGGGGACCTCAGGGGTTTTAAAGTAAAACGTTTCTTTCTTCTTCATGGACACAGAGATGCAGATTTGGCTGCAGACCTGAACAGGCCTGAACAGTCCCCCCCCCCACCACCTCCCCATTCCTTTCCTTCTACTTCAGCTCCACCTGACTGATCCACCTGTTAGTTTCAACGTCCAAAAATATGGCTGCTCCACCTCACTGTGACCTAGAAAATCAGGGATGCCTTCAATAACATGAAGTTTACTCATTTAATTGTCTAACTGAAGCCAAAGTGAGTGAAGATGGAATTTCTTGCACATTATATCAGATAAATGTCTGAAAGCCTCTTCTCCTTAGCGCAGGCCTACGCGGTGGAGATGCATCAGTCAGGTTGAGTTGAATGTAACACATTATGCAATCAGACTTGAGCTGTTCTCACATATAAACACCAGATAATCTCTGCAGAATGTGCACAGAAACCTTCATTTCATTTATTTGTTTGGTGTCTGGAGTTGTTGCTAGCATGCATGCTCCAGAAGATTAGCTGCTGATGTCACTCATTCTGCAGCCTCTGGGATTTTACCACAAAACTGTGAAAATGTGCACAAGTCTGGATCAAATGTTGGTATTTGCATTATCATCAGGTGGAGAGAAAACAGCTCATGATGTGCTTCCCAGACCGCTGAGCAGAAACTAGAGCCCAGATTCTTCACCAGTAAAGATGTTGGTCTATAACTGCTGCTTGTGTTTGTTGTTATTTGCACATCAGGATGAACTTGGAGTAGATTGATGGTAAGTCACTAAACAGTTGCTCTCAAACACCCCTTCCAGTTATCTGTCTGCTGACAGCTGTATGTGTCAGCAGAGGTTAATTAGCATGATCACAGTCCCAAAAGGTTGTGGCACGTATAGACTGACATGTTGTAACGTCACAAAACGACAAAAGCAACATTTACCAGGTCTGAGCTGGATTTGGTCACATGCAGCCGGAGGTTAGATTCCTGGTCCAGGAAGGAACAATCCTGTCCGGCAGCGGTTCCGACCCGTCACCAAACCAGCTGAATTTAATGAGCAGAGTTTATTTGCCAGGTAAACGAGCCTGTCGGTGAAAACACCTGTTCTAAACGTTTCTGGACCAGGAATTACCACCTCTGCATGCAGCTAACATGCTGGTATGAACAGAGGTGGAACATAAAGGCCAAAATGCAGCTTCATAGCAGACGGCTGTGACCTGACAACATGTTCACATGTTAAGATCTGATTTTAAAGTTCTGCTCCATGAAGCTCTGACTGGTTCAGGACCTCTGGACCCAGTATGAACCTACCGGACACCTCAGGTCATCTGGATCTGGTCTTTTATCTGTTCCCAGAGTCAGAAGTAGAGCTGGAGAAGCTGCATTCAGCTTCTATGCTCCACATGTCTGGATGAAACTCCCAGAAAGCCTCAGATCAGCAGGAACATGCAGGTTAAAGAGCCTCCTGTTCTGAGCCGCGTGGAAGCAGTTTTTATTTTAACATTTAGATCTGCGTCTAAAAAAAACAACCTTTCATAAAATACTTTTTTTTTTTTTTGGTTTTTATTCTTTTACATATTGCTTCATTCAGTTTGTTTAATGTTGGCATATTATTGTCCAGAAAATGATTAAAATATTAATAATACTCTTCCTGTATGACTAATCCCTTTAAAACAGAGCAAAAATGACAATTTTCAGTGTTTAAGAGCAACATTAAAGGAGAAAAGATGGATTCTACCTGTGTGTATTATTTGAGATATTAAACTACATTCTTATATGAATTATTAAATATAAGTTTTTTGACGAATTATTTAAAGAATTTCAATCAATAAATCCATTAATAACTCATCATGTTACGTTTCTTGCTGTTTTCAGGCAGTCAGATAGCAGCAGAGGAAGAGGAGGAGACTCCGTGAAGAAGAGGAGTGAAGATTTTTCCTCTTCATCACGACGGATCCTGCTCCAGTGGAAGAGACGGACTTCCTTCATCCATCACATGTTGTATCGCTGTAGTGCAGAAACTGATTACAGTCTCTTGTTTTCTGTGATTTGGGGATCTCAGTGTCTTTTTAAGCTCCAGAAACTTGATCTTAATGAACCCAGATGGACTCTCTGAGCTACACCTCACCACCACTTCAAATCAAGTCCAAGTTCAGTTCGCTCAGATTAAAACTGAACTGAGCTCACGACCACCGTGAGACAGTTAATTCTTCTGTTTTCTTTTCTTTCATCAACATTTCAGTCACAGTGGAGGAGATTCATCACTTTTCAGACTGGCTCTCTCATGTCAACAGCTGGCTTTGCCAGACCAGCCTGTTTGCTTGAGAGAGGGTTGAGTGCCTAAAACTAACCCAACTGCAACTGAAAACTCTCGTAATAAGCTACGAAAAAAAAAAAAAAAAAAAAAAAAAAAGGATAATTATAATATTTAAAAGAAAATACCAGAGAGAGAACATGTGGAGTGTTTTCCACTCAGGAATCAGTCTGTATGAAACCACTTTGCATTTTTTCCATTCCATCACCATTATCTTCGTCATAAAGCAGCCTCCTTGGTTCTGTTTTTCCTCATCTGCATAAAAAAATCTATATATCCATCACGACAAATCTCTTAACTGGCTGTTTTCCTGAAAAAAGCAAACTTTTAAACTCAACTTGTCACATCCTGCCACTAAACTAAACCTTTTTCAAATGCTTCTTTTATACCCAGTCCTGGCACCATCACCTGTCACCAATTAATCTGCTGATTGTAGAATCTTCCAGATTGCTGTCAGTTGTATATTCTATCAACTTTTCTGTCTTATTTCCTCTCTCTTAACTTTTCTGAGTGTTTTGCTGGCATCAAACTTTAAAATTTGTTTATATTTTCTAAAGACAATAAAGTTGGTCAGTGAAAACACTAAATTTATGTTCTTTGGACTTGTATCTGTTAAAAGTATAAAATTTCTCATTCATAGATGAAATTATTAGAAATTCTTAGCCCCAATGGATGTGTGATTTATTTTTGACACATGATTCTTAAAAGGCAAATTCTTTAATGTATTTAATGCGTCAAACTGAAGCAATGGATTCACAAAGAGCTTAAATTTGGTATTCTCTGATGAGACGACACAATTTCCAGAAACATGAATAGAATAGAATAGAATAGTATAGAATAGAATATCAGTTTGTCCTTCAGAGGGAAAATTTGCAACAACAAATTCAAGCAAAAATGTAGTCAAGTAGAACACCCTCCAAACCTGTAGGTGGCGATGTTGCACCATAGCCATGACACATTCTGTTTCAGATAAATAAATAAATAAATAAATAAATAAATAAATAAATAAATAAATAAATAAATAAATAGTAAGATTAAAGGAAAAAGGAAAGGGGAGAGAATGAGAGGGGAAAAAAGCAAACAAACAGGAGTAACGCTATCCCGACGTGGCATGTGACGCATTCATGTACGTCTTCCGTCACCATTCCTAGGCTTCCGCTTGTTCTTGTTGACAATCAGGATTTAGTGATATTTTTTTTATCTGCTAATCCGGTTTAATTCGCAGTAAACTGCGACCGATTCCCATCAGAGGATTCCCAACGACGTTTAAACTTTGGTAAGATCTGAGATTAAAAAGCTGCGAGGCAGATCGGCATGACTTTTTTTAAACCCGGTGCCGAATCCCGTTCAACATCTTGCAAAATAAATCTGTAATCGCTTGTCAGCGAAATTATCAGCAATTATTAATTCCAAGAAATACTTGTATTCTTCTTTATATTCTAAAAAATTCGGCTAAGAATATTTTTTACCAAACTGCAATTAATAACCACGATCAGATGGATTTATACAGCTGGTTAGTAGTATCACTGGCTGAATTTATAGGACGATGAGAGCGGATTAGTTAGCATTATTTAGGTCAAATTTGGATGGATAATAGTTCTTTGTTATTTTATCGTATGCCGATTTGAAGAAAATACATGTTTATTCATATATCGTGAATTTTGATCAATCACTGCAAAATAATTGTACACTGATGGATAAATTAACTAAAATCAGAGAAATGCGATGCGAGTCAGAGACAGAGCTGCAGACTGCATTAGAACCACACCAGGACATCATAATCTATGTAAATGTATTAAGAGAGAATATAGTTCAGAGTGTAACATGTAGCAGATCTTAAGTTGAAATAAATAAAAACAAATGTGTGGTTTCTGAAAGCTGGATATTTGACCCTCTCTTTAAAAGTGTGTGAAACGTGTGTTTCAGATGGAGGAGGTGAAGTTTTCTACAGCAGAATGAACATTGGTTCTAAAAGTAAGAAGCGGGTGGTGTTACCTAGCCGTCCTGAACCCCCTACAGTGGACCAGATCCTGGACGACATCAGCAAAGCTTCTCCCAGCGACCCGGTCTTCAGCATCCTGGATAGAATGGGACAAAGTGAGTCCAGACAGATGTTCCCAAAGTGTGGAAACACAGCAAGATGCAGCGTCAGTATTCTTACTGCTGCCCTGAAATATTCAGAGCATTTAAAATAATCTGGTTCTCATCCGATCAGATGCAGATTTCATTGTCCCTCTGTTAAAGATATTTCACCACAATAGCAAAGTCTCATGCTTACATTTAAGCTGTATTTTACCTGCTGCTGGTTCACCGTTATTTTGCCGTTTTGTCCTCAGACTCGTCCCCCCCTGTAGACAGCGAGGTGGAGCTCAGATTCCAACAGTGTCGCCGCTATCTGGAGCTGAATGAGCAGCTAAAAGAAGCTCAAAGCCGACTACGACAGCAGAGAGAGGAGCTGCAAGCGGCGGGGGAGCAGCTGGACAGAGAAGTGGCAGAGGTCAAAGGTCAAGTTCAATAATTGGACTCTACTGATGTCACAAACTGGCCTTTTTTTCTTTGTTCTGGACACTTTGAGCAGATCTTTTACTCACCGAGTCACATCAAACTCATCGGAGTGACCTTGAGCCAGACTCTGGTGGAGCCATGACCTCTGACCTTACACCACATGAGAACTTGTGTCTCGGAAACATCGACACAAATGTCAGTTTTCCCCACTCTGAGGTGATACTAAACCTGTTTTTTTTTGTTTTTTTTTACCAGAAGGCATGTTGGAAGTTTAGAAGAAGTGGATCCTTTAAAACATTTACAACTCCAGATTACAAACTGATGATTAATCCAATAAAGTAAAAAATGTGCTCACACTGAATGCAAACACACATTTTGGTTTTTGCCTCTTTTTCATTCCTGTATTTATCCACTGGCCAGCTTTGCTTTTCTGTTCAGCTCAATCAGGATGTCTGTAACCATAGAAACGGCACATTTGGCCTGAATATAAAGGAAAGTCAGCTTTTAATTTGAAGGTTTCCATTCCAAGATATAAGGGGAAAAAAAACTTAAAAACAAACCTGTAATACATAAACGTGTGTAAAATTGTCTTTTGGCGTCACATAAAAAGTTTGTCTCGTCTGCAGTTGGTGCAAAATGCAGCAGCAGGTCTGCTGACGGGAACACGTAAGACAGAGAACATTTATCCTGTTTTAGCCACACTGCTGCACTGGCTTCCTGTTCTCTTTAGGATTCATTTTAAAGTTTGTTTTTAAGTCTCTAAATGAGCTTCCCTGCCTTACCTCTCTGAGCTGCTACACTTGTACTCCTCTTCCCGAACCCTCCGGTCAGCAGATCAGCGGTTCCTGGAGGTCCCGAGAACACGGAGGAAGCTCAGAGGGGACAGGACCTTTTCTGAGGCAGGACCGGCTCCGTGGAACTCTTTCCCACTGCAGGTCTGACAGGCTTCATCACTGTCCTGTGTTAAATCCCTTCTTAAGACCCACCTGTTTTCACTGGCATTTTATCCCAAATGAGTTTGCTTTTATTGTTTCTCTGTCTTATATTTTATTGTTTTATGTTTTAATATGTAAATTAGCAGTAGCTGTGAGAAAGTGCATTATAAATAAAGTTGGCTTGGCTCTTACCTCCTTGGCATTAAAAGCGTCAGCAGCAGCCAGGTGCTGCTCATCAATACACTGATGAACTAATCATCAATGTGAGCTTCTCTCTGCAGCATTCAGGTGTGTTTAGACAATGTCAAGGAGGAAAGACACCAGCAATGATGTTAAAAAGAAGTGTCATCATTGTAGGAAGATATATGAGGTAATTCCCAAACAATCTGGAGTTTGTCATTCTGCAGAGAGAGATTATTTACAAGCTGCTAATCTTCCCAGGAGCGGACATCCAGCAGCTTCAGCCCAACATCAGACTGTGCATCTATCTGAAAGCTACATTTCAGACCCTCCGGACCTCAGTTCTACACCTAGTTCCCCCTTTTCATGTCACTGATGGGTTTAAATGTGTATACCATGAAAATTAAAAAAAAAAAAAACATCCCAAGTATTTGGTTGAATACAACTATTTCACTATTAGTCTCCCTTTTATCCAGAATAGTTCAAGCATTTTCATCGGATTCACTCCTTCTTATCTGGAAGATGCTGTTCAGGTATCGAAGGTCCGGATGAAGCTGAAATGGCCACATCTACTGGACCATGTCAGCTCATTCTGCCGTTTGCTGCTCAGTGAAGACCAAAAACAGCTGATTTATTCTGTGTTTCATGTGTTCACAGCCACCCAAACAAAACAAAGTCGACACAGACCTTTAAGGAAACACGTCACGCTTTATTGGATGAAGACATTTATAATGACACGCCTGGTTTGCCTATTACACATGGCACCGTGAAGCCTGCGTGGCTTCGTTCGTGTGTGGGTCGAGACGTTTTAACATGATTCAGCTACAAACTGGTTTCCAGCTTGGTGTGAACAAAGCCAGCAGCACTGATGGTGCTATTTGTCTCGAGTATTAAGGGGCTGCTGAAGCGATTCTCCACCTTTAATCTGCCTTATTAATGTCAAACGCTCAGTTATAGTTTGTAAATGCACCGCTTGAATCTGCAGGTTTGAAACTGTTCGGATATTTCCCTTTGCCTGCCAGAAAACCAGCTCAGACCAGGCATGTGTTATGTGTACAGTCCTTGAATCATTAAGACTGTAAACAATTATTTTCAACACTGATTCATTTATTTTCTGAATGATTATTTAATCCACAGCTGAAGTTACTCTGATTAAAACCAGACGTTTTAAATACACGTCAATGTTTAGTTTCACCGAAAAAAATACTAAAGGTCCATTTATGCTCAAGTTTCACCCATCTCCTGCATCGGTTACACACAGTTCAGTTCGTTTCCCAGCAAATCACAGGGGCAGTGTTGAGTTCAGAAACAGACACACTAGAGAAGAAGAAGAGGAACGGGCCACAAATAGAGAAGAAGAAGAGGAACAGGAAGAAGAGGACGTAGACAGCGCCAAATAAAGATGCAGAAGAAGCTGGCCGTGTTCCCTCAGCCCTCCTTCACCACTGGGAGCTGCACTGTATAGGAGAGGACAGTAAACTCATTCCGGTGGCGATTCGGACACGAAGTGGGATATTTTCTCCTCGCTGCAGATCTGTCACCATGGCAACCCCGACCATGTTGTTCCAAATCCAGTGCAAACTTGTGTGAAAATATTTTCTTTTCTTTTTATTGTATATCTGTTCAAAAATGATGCTAAACTAATGGGCTATTGATTTTAACCTGCTGACCTGTTTGCAGTGCATTGTGGTCCATACTGACCCATCTAGCAACCATCAACGCTCACTCCTATTCAAGATGCATTGTGGGTAATTTTCAGAGCACTACTTTTTCTCTCTGGACCACTACCTTGGCCACCATCCAGAAAACTGCATGGTTTTATCTTATTTATATGACTTTAGGTGTATCTGGAGGGTTGTAAAGAACTTTACAGCGGTGCAGAAGTGAACCCTGAACTCAGCACTGCCCTCTAGTGGATGGGATGACTTTAACAACCATGGCAACGTGGAAGATGCATGGAAGTACGAGGGCAGTGACGCATGACTGAAATGGACATGAGGGCATAAATGGGAGTTCAAACTAATTTTAAAAAGTCAGACCAACACCAACTTGATGCAGTCACAAATCCAACAAATCATTCTGGTATGTTGTTACTAAAACTGTAAACTGCATGCTCCTCTCCAGAGCAGTTGGATAGGAGGAGTTAAGTTGCAGAAAAGCCAGTTACAGTACAGGATGACAACAAGCGTAATACTCATCTTATTTTTGCAAAACATAATGCATACAGCACGTGAAATGTAAAGAACAGTAAAGCTGTTGTAACATGGAGCCAGTTTCTCGCCTGTTAAACTGCTTGCAAGCTGTTTTGGACTGGGACGTAAAAAGTTACGCTAACGACAGCCGAAATCGCCAAGTTGGACATACCTCAGGCTTCTAATCTGTTGTCTTCCTGCATTAGTACAAGAACCTTGTCAAGCTCCAGTTTAACCAAAGCTCAACTTAAGTGCACAAAATCACACAAAGATGAATGTCCAACAACTAAATCCCAAACTAAGTGTCCAAATCTTGACAATATTCTACTTAAATGAAAAACAAGCTGCAGCTTTCACTGATTTTTCCCTGAAATATTGTCATCATGGTTTATAGGCTTTTAAACGCGGCGTTGCAGCTGCTGGAACTGAGCGTTTGGCAGTAAAAAGGCAGATTTCAGTAACGAATCGCCTTCAGATCTTTAAGAAGCTGTTGGGACTTTAAAAAGTTGCATTCAGAGGCTACTTGGGTTTAATTCAGTACATGCTTTTGGGAATACAGTAAGAGTTTTTTTTAATTAATTATTTTTTTAATAAATAAACAGCCCCTTAACATAGATTAACTAATTCCATCCATGTCTTTGGGCGTACATAATAAAATGATGGTACAGCTACAGAAAATATTGTCTTTATATTCTTCTCCACCTATTACTACTGTTACAGCAACACAGTTAAGCAGATATTAAGACATTGTACAGACTTCCAGAGAACTCCATCCTCCCAGTGCGCAGCCATCCTTCATAAGATCTTGTTGGTATATCAGACGGTACCTGAATCTAGCAGCAAACACAAATATAAACACTGTTGCATTAACAGAGGCGTGTATATTGTTGGTCTGTGCTGACAGTTTGTATTAACAGGTATTTGCGGCGAGATTACAGATGACGTCAGACTTGAGAAAATACTTCACCACTGACTAACACTTGTGTCATTATTTGGTGTTTCCAGGTGTGTACAGTCTGAATATATTAGCATGCTGTCAGGGAGCTTCTGTACACCCGCATGTTATTTACAGAACTGACTGAGATACGAGACTGCAGAGGGCGAAGCACCCGGAGAGATTAACACTTTGGAATATGATAGTTTGCTGTAGTATTTTCTGGGAAAGAAACAGTGTAACAGCTGAAGTTGGAATGAACATTTGTGTTGAAACATTACTTCAAATGACTATATTCTGAGGGTATGGGCTTGATCAGGTTGCTGCCTTTAGATACCAACAGGATTGAATAGATTATTGCATCAATATCAGTGGGATTAATTTAATATTTAATTCATTAAATTGGGATTTTTCAAAGACACATTACTCTCTAAAGGTCTTTAATAAGAACACCTGGACAGCTAAACCAGAAATTCCACCTGACAGGGTTTCAAAGTTGCCTGATAGTTGATGACTTTTGGTGTTAGTGGTTCCAAATAATTTTGTCCCACTCATGTTTATGAGTTATTAACAAATAATCTACATTCAAGCAGAACTTTCACTTTTCAGACAATATTAAAAACTGAAAATCTTTCTGTACTTTATAGTAGAATTCATGGCAGTTCTTTAGTTGTATTGTACTAAACCACACATGCAATCACTGTAAAATGGATATGTGTGTAAAATACTGGATCAAACCCTTGAATAAGAAATTTCTACCTTTTTATTTTTAAGGTTTAAATTTTGAGCAGAAAGCAAATTTTTCCTGGTAAAAAGTTGCACACATAATAAATTTTGTGGGCAACATTTCTATAGATATATAGGAGGCCTTATGGCCCTATGGAATAGACATGACTGTAATCTGAATTTGAAGAAATGTTTCATCACAAATGTTTTCTTTAGGCCTACTTGTCCTGTAACATCTTTAAGTGTTGAAGCAAAGTCTGAGGATTTGTGAGAGAATTTGTGAATTAGTGACCCTGGGGATAGTCTTTGTACATTCTGCCACAGTTCAGACCTTTCCAGGCAGAAGTCCAGTCGAAATGTTTGCATAAAATTGTTATCGACCGTATCAACTGATGGTGATTTATGTGCTGCCATCATATTAACTGTCTTTTGTTCCATTTTTTAGGTATTTTTTTTTCACTGGGTAATGGTTATTCTAAAAATACAAAAAAAGAAGAGTACAAAAAGATGCACTTCTCAGGTGAGAAATTTCGCTGAAGGGCATCACTAAAAGTCCTTGGTGGCCTACTCTCAATGCTTACATCCAGCTCTGCACGAATGGTCAACTGATGTTCAAATCAGCTGTTCAGATTGAAAAATGTGAATGCAGTGTACGGGGGTAGGTACGGTGTCAATGCCCGAGGTATAGGACCAGCACACCCATGTGTCCATCTAGGTGCTGAGTTTTTATTCTTGAGCCACCCTGGATGGCTGTTAATGAACAAATCCTCTACAACTCGCTTTTTTCCCCAGACTTCTCGACAACTGTGACTGTTTGGCTCGGTGTGTCCTGCAGACAGCAAGCAATGGGGCTGGGGATGTAATTGAATGGGGTGACTCGGGCAGCCTTGCTCGGGGATCCTTGGCGGAAAGTGACAACTCCTCCGATGTGGCTGTCTGATGTTCCTGTGGTGCTGTAGCTCCTCAGTGAGCCATCTGATTCTGCATCTGGGAGGTTACTCCCACAAGTGGCACTGATCTTCTTGAGGAGAGTCAGTCTCGCTACTTCGTCAGACATTGCTGCAGCGCTCTCCACTGTTGGAGAGGTGCTCGAGTTGGTCTTGTTGTTGGGAAAGTCTTCTGTCTGGACAGTTGCATCGCTTGTCTTGCGAGATGCCAGTAGAATAGTTGGCAGTTTTCCTGGAAGAGCTGGTGGCTTTGGCTTTTCCTCATCAGGAGAAGGCACCAGAGGTAATGCATTGGCTGGTAGAGTGCTTTTCAAAATTTGAGGTACATCTTCATCCCTGATCCTTCTCCAAGTAACGCCATCGGTGTGGCGAGATGTGGATCTCTGCCCTTTCTTCTTGGTGTCATCCTCGCTTTTTGCTCTTCCACTAGAATCAGATGATGACGAGCGCAGGGAAGAACGGCTGGTCACCCGACTCAGTATGTTTATGCTTGGAGATGAGGCATGCCGTTTAAAGGTGTCTTTGTCCTGTTGCTGCCTGCCTCCAGCCATTCTGCCTGGCCCATTTCGTTGGGCCACCCTGCAGGGACTTTCAGAGCTTGTTCTCCTGGCTGGTCTTCGTGCAGATAGATCTCTTTCACTGGATGTTGCTCTTGACAGGGCTGTAGTCTGCTTTTGAAGGCCAGGGTTTGACTTCTGGCCTTTCTGCGCTCGTCCAGAATCCTTAACTTGCACCCTTCTCGGGGCTTGCACTGCAGCCTTTAACTCCTGACAGCGAGATGAACAAAGGAAGACGGCCGAAGCTCCAGGAACGGCTTTGCGGGGGGATCCATTCTGCGATCCTGGTGTGTTGCGAGCAGAGCCGTCACGTCTCAACATAGTCTTTGATTCCTTAATGAAAGTCAGCTGTCTCAAGAATCCATTTCGGTCAGACTCACCACTGCTTGAATGGACAGAGGTCATCCTAACCAGGTCAAGTCGATTGGCTGGTAGAACCCTTTTTCCATTGACCTGACTGGTTTGCCTGTTGACTATTTGGTTAGTCACCAACGGTGACAGAGGTCTGGGTTGCCTGACTGAGTTCTGCATGAAAGGGATTCGGACAGGTGACTTTTGTGTTTTGGGTGGTGGAGATTTTTCATTTTGATTCACAACAGTAGAGCGTCCCTTTCTCTCAGGGGGACTGGTAGCTGGTGGGCTACTAGCTGGAGTGGCTGTCTTTTTCTGGGCAGACTTATTTGACTGAGTTGGGGATGTTATCTTCTTCTGTGACTGTTTGGATGGTGTAGAGCTTTGTGATGATCCAGAGGATGAACTTTTTGGTATCCTTGGAGGTGGAGTAGAGCTCCTCTTTGGAAGCGACAGTTCCATGTCCTGGGGATGGCCTAATCTGTGCAGACTCTTTGATCTGTGTTGAGCAAGGTTTGGATTCTTTGGGGCATCTGTCTTGGTTGGCACTTTTCTGGGAGGAGGTCTTTGTGATGGAGGTGTCTCTTTTTTCGGTGTATAGATAACGGTCCTACCTCTAAAAACCACAGGTAAGTTTGGAACTGGCTTGCGCTGTGCAAAGTCTAGAGGCTTATTTGCATTTTTGTCTTTAGCAAACTTTCTTTCTTTGGGTGTGAAGCTGGATGTGGACATGAATGACAGGACAGACTCAGTTTCTTCTGAGGATGGCTCTTGAGACTTTGATGCCTGCAGCCCAGTGACAACACAATTAGCACCCTCCTGTATGGCCCTCCATTCAACACTGTTAAGGTCAGAATCGTTATCCCATGCCATATCATCACTGTCCATCTCCTCATCTATGTCCCACCCATCAGAGAACTTCTGTTTTGGGGAATTTTCTGCTTTCTTCTTCCTGGCAAGAGTTTTCCGTCTCTGCTTGGGCATGGCAGATGTTATGCATTTCTGAAGGAGGTCGTCCTCTGAATCCATGCTGACTGAGCTCGGTGAGCTTTGTTCTTCATACGGGCAGTGAATCGTCAAAGACTTATTCTGTTGTGCCACACTCAGTGTTTTGTTGTGTCTGTTCTTGTACCATATTTGCTGGGCTTTTGATTTATGATCCTCAAACTCTGCGTCACTGAGCGAACTAAGAGAAGAACTGAGTGAGAAACATCCCATGGATTCGTCCCTTATCAGATTTTGTTTCAACCTGTGAAAGCCTCGTGGCTTTCCTTGGGAGTTGTCTATCTTGCCTATGTTTGTCATGCTTCGGGAAAGATTGTTTCTGCTTGTGTCCCTAATCTGTTTTCTGTTGCTTCGTTTGATAACTTCTTCATTTTTATCATCGTAGAAGCTGTTGCTGTCCTCCGAAGACTGTGTCATTTGTCGAAAGATTGTATTATCTTTTTGGTATCTTGCATTGAGGTTTCCTTCTGTATTTTGCTTTATGACAGGTAGTTCCAGTTTTCTGTTGTGACCATGACGCCTTTTTTGCTGATTTGGAGACTGATCGCGATTCTTTTGGTTGGCCACTCTGTCTGCTACCTCTTTGCTCTGCATGAGCACCCTCTGAGTGGGAATCACATGCTTGGTTGTCCGACTCATTTGTCTCTCAGGGGAATAATTCACTTTGTTGGGTTTGTGGAAGTGTGAAAATATCCTCAAGTCTTCAATCCTCTTTGCCTCATTGTCAACCAGCCCTTGCTTTTTCAGGATTTTAGCTGTGCACTCTTTAGCCCCCCTGTCCTTCACAGGACACCGAAGTGTTTCATCACTCAGTGAAGTTGTGCTGGAGAAGTTGACCGGTGTACCCTCAGCAGAATCAGTAAAGGACGAATCATCAAATTTGCATTCTTTTTGTGGGATGACAATTCTCCTTCCAGGACACATTTGAGTTTTGCCATTTGGGAGCATCATATAGACAGGGAGATTTATTTGTTTTCGGATCTGGGAACTGAGTAAATGAGGAGGGATAGTGGTCATTAGCGAAGGTCTTACTTTCCGGAACTTTGAGGGCATCGCTGAGTTGATGCACTCCTTTAAGATTTCGATGTCATCGTCCGAGTTGCCCTCACTGTATCTCTCCCCATTGTCGAGTCCTTGCTCATCCTCATCAGGTAAAGGGAGATTTTTGTCATGTTGCTGGAGTAGGGGGGTTAACTTCAGTTCAACATCTTTCTGGATGTAATGTTCATGAAGAGGCAGAGCACTTAAGCTGGACGCACAAGAGAAGTTCTCAGTGGGTTTTTCCACTGTGAAGTAGATCATGTCCAGGTCAGGGGGAAGGTTGAACCTCTCCTTGGAGTCAGAGATCTCCATGAATTTCCGCAGGCTGCTTTCCCATTGCCCCGCTATCCCCGTGGTCTGGGTTTCTGGGCCATTTGACTCAACACAGCATGGAGTTTTACTTCGACTTGGAGGCATGGTTTGCCCCGGGCTATCTGGTAGATCACTAGGGCTTATTGTTCCGTCAATCATCTCACTGCATGGATCACTTTGGATAGAGCTGGCAATAGAAGGAGACTCAAAGCTGCCGAGCGAACTGACTGAGCTACAGCGACTTAAAACCAGAGGTGTTTCATGAATGTAGTTCTCAGATGAACTGGATGGAGATCTGTCTTCAAGTATGGCTGGCGAAGCTCCCCTGAGAAACACCTTTTCTTTTTTAGCAGTACAGGGGATCTCAATGGGATCTGTCTCTTTGCTGGGGAAGGTCTTTGAGTCAGTCATCAGCAGCTGGCTATCACTCAAATCCTCCAAGGTTTCATCCTCTTGGGTCCTCTGCACCACTTCTCCGTCCTCCACTTCAATTATCTCTAATGATGAGTCGCTCTCTAACTCATTCTCACTTTGTCCTTCCAGTGCTCCGTCACCAGAGGAGAGGGATGACAGAGAGCTGCAGCGCGAGAAGCAGATAGGAGTGTTCTCCACAGAGTATTTTTGGATTGTCTCCATTGTCCCGATGGTTGGACTTCGGGTGGAAGTCACTGGGGAAAATTTCGTAATACTTCCACCTGTCATCACAGTGGGTACCCAGGCTTGCCTCCTCATTGCTTGTGCAGCCTGGACATTGATAGTTGTCTTTGCGACCCCGAACTTGGCCATGCTCTGAATAAGTGGGACTTGTTGGTAAGTAGGAGACAGTTTAATTGATGTCATACTGACATCTGAGGAAACTTTAGTGGATGCACTGACAGGCGTTTGTACTGGCGGATCCTGATTCTTTTCTGCATCTGTGTTGCCCAGTTCCACATCTTTAATGTCTTTATTATCAACAGAATCTCTCTCTGGAATATCCTGCTGGTTAGACTCATTCTGAATGGTAGGCCCCACATTGATATACTCTTGATGAGCTACTTTGAGGTCAAGCTGGTTAGGCCGTTGTTGTTGCGTCATTAAAGCTCTTGGAGCAGGTCGTATCTGGTCTTTGCTCCCACAGTAGCCATCACTAGTGCTGCCGCTATTCAGGCTGTCCGTTGATACGCTTGCTTGGGTGGTTTTCAGGCGTAAGAGGGCGTGGGCTCTGCTGAGACGTTCTCTTTGAACCAAACTGCTGGTATCAGAAAGTCGACAGGGGGAGCATGAACTTGCCCGGGCTTCATTGAGTCCATCCATCCCATAAGGCCAGTCAGCCAGGTGATCCTCAGAGCTTAGGCTCAAACTGTCCTCAGAGGATGTGTGCATGGTGATGTCCTCCACCAGCCTGTCAATTTTTGCAACTGTGTTGGTAATCTTTTTTGCTAGCTTTTCTGCAGCGGCAGAGACTACATCATCAGGCGCGGCGTGCCTCTTCTGCACCGTGTGAGGTGGATCTATGTCTCGTTCAGGTTCACTGTCCCTCTTACGAGGCTGGTTTTGCAAGAAATTAGAGTTGGTGAGAAACATAGACAACATGGAGAAGCTACCGGTATCTAGGCTGCTGGACATGTTCGGGGCCTCGTCGTCATCAAAACAACCAGAATCAGAAGCGTAGTCCTTTGCCAGACTCTCAATGTGTCGTAGTGGCTTGTTGAGGGTCAGGTGCTTGGGGCTCTGCTTCTCAAGAGTATCAAGAGTATCAAAGGTCTCTGCCAGATGTTTGGCATCCAGCTCTGCCTCCAGAGCTCTCTGTTTCCTCATGTAGAGTGAGGGCATGCAAGAGCCAGGGGACACGACCGCAGCATCTTTATATTTCAAGGGTCGATTGGTGAGGAGATTACGTAAAGCTGCAGCGCTGCCCATGGCTATCATCTTGTGCTTTGAGTGGATAAGGTTGCGAAGCATGCTGACTGCACCCAGATCCCACAGCAGCTCCTGGTCTTTCGGGCTTCTGGCTGAAAGGTTCCAGAGAGTCCCGCAGGCGTTGCTGACTATGGTCAGGCTGTGGGAACGCAGATGCTGCAGTAGAGTCTGGAGACAGTTGTGATCCCTGAGGATTTGTCTGTGAAAAAAGAAAGAAAGATGCATATTATATAACTTTAACATTTAGCTGACTGTTGTGTATCTGATGTTTGCTGGTTTTTATGTGTTAGTGTCGTTGCCTGTGTCAGAAAAAGTGAAGAGATGTGCCTTCATGGTCAGCCAAGTTGTTCGGACTCACCTGTAGTCCTCTCGTGTGGCGACCAGACTCGACACATTTCTCAGGATCCCTCCGCCACTCTCGATGATGGCGAGTGAGTTAGTCTGACAGCGATATGTCAAAGTGCTGACCAGGAAGCCCAGAGCGCCATCAACCGAGCAGATGGCCACCTTGTTGTCAATGCTGTGAGCCGACAGGTTCCACAGAGCGCTTAGAAGACTCTTCAATGTGGACTCCTGTAGAACAGGCACAACACAAACATGCTTCATGTTTCATAACGGACAACTCGTTTATTCCTGGTTTAGTATTATATGTAGATTTCCTCTTGCTCAGTGTTTCAGTAATTCAGTAACTATAAGTCATTTCAACTTCCTGTCTGAGAGTTGGCTTGTTTTCTGTACCTTTGTGGCCTGCAGGGCGCAAGTCATCAGAGCAGACACACAGCTGATGTCACGCAGGACTCTCTTGCTGCTGATGTCGGCCCTCCAGGATAGATTCCTCAGGATGCTGGAGACCACCTGATGAAGCTCCTCATTGTCGGAGGCCAGCTGGGCCACCAGAGCCTGTAGACAGCTCTTTTTTGAGCACAGGGTGGCCTGAAGGATGAAAATGTTGGTATGGTGCATCAGTAAAGACATCTGAGATGCATAATGCTGCTACGGTCACATCTTGAATTTTAAGATTTGATCTTTTTTTAAATGGATAATTTTTTTTTTATTTGAAGAAAAATGTGAGATAATTTCTGCTTTGTTCCAGCATAGTTGCTTGAAGCAGAATAAAAAATGACTCTCTCTTATGTTTGCCTATTACTTTACGAAGGGGCTTGAACAAAATCAAATGTTTATTTCAAGGTTTTGCCGTCTTTAAAACTTGAAATTGGTCCTAAAATTGACCAGAAAGAAAAGATGCTGTTGATTTTACTGTTGATTATCTAACATGTGAAATAATGTAAACATTTAAAACTGACATCTACTGAGCTAAATGCCAATATTTTATCAATACAACCAAATCAGATACGATGAACTATCCAGAAATAAAAAATCTCTTACACAGAGCAGATATGCAGTCTAATTTCTGACTGTTATGAGACATCTCACAGGTCCCTCATTCCAGCTAATGTTAACTTTCTGCTGACGCCAGTTCAGAACAGGTTCATCATTAGAACCAGCCAAAAACCAGTTTGTTCTAACAGAGTCACCAGGCATGAAGCTAAACAGATGCAAGCAATCTTCTGTTCGCCTGCACCCCCGTACCTTGTTGACGACGTCCCCGAAGGTGAGGTTAGTGAGAGCCATCCCTGAATAGCGACGCAGAGCCATGTTAATGGGGTCGTTCTGCATGCCGTACATATCATGGTCCAGGTGGATCAAGTCTGCCACCACCTGCAGACCACCTGGAATCAAACAACAAACTCACTTTGCATGCATTCAGGTAAAAGTTACATCAGTTTACACTCAAGTTATTATGTAACAGAAGAAGAAAGAAAAAAAAAAAGCTCTTGTTGTTTCTTTGTTTCTGTTGTGTTACTTTGGTTGAAATTTACTACGACATTATCTCAGGGACGTCTGTGATGATTGACCCAACTGGACACTCGTTCTCATGAATGTCCAAGTGCAACGTGTTGGAAGATCTAACCAGGAGCTCAATAGCAGAGAAATATTTGGAAAATATTTGGCCCAAACGTGCAGTTCTGTTTAGTTTGGCCCAACTTACGGTGTTGACTAAATGCAAGTATGCCTGCCAAAATTCCACCCAGCAGATGTGGTCCACAGGGAAATTGTTTTAATCTATGTTCAGGCAGGATTCCTGTATTTAGACCACTTCTGGTTCACAAAATAACAGGCGTAATGTGTGTACAGGCCAACAACTGACACCTGGACCACATGTGGCCCACAGGAGACTTGCCATAATCCAAGCCAGCCTTCCACTTTTGCCCCGCACAACTCTTGCGAGTGCCGTGACTCAGCCACAAGGGCTAAAAGTGACCTGGATTTGTCTCCTATCTGGGTATGAAACAAAGCAAGTGCAGTAAACTGTTTATAATTTCTTCTGATGTGATGAATCAGGAAAACCTGCAAAAGGAAATCTGGCCATCTGGTGTCTCACAAACCTAATTCGTTCATGGCTCGTCGGTACTCCTCTTCAAAGGAAAGCTTCATGATGGCACACATGGCCTGACAGATCTGCGGATCCACAGGTTCGGGAATATCTGCAGAACAGAACCACAAGAAATCCTGAGGTGTGAGAGAGCTTCTACGGAGAGATTCCCAGGAAGGACTTAAAATACAAATACACAGTTGAAACCGCTGGAGAAAATCCAAATACCCTTTGTTTGGGTTTGCTGGAGTTTAAAAGGAACTTGTTTATATTTTTGGTTCTGGTTTTGTGTATTCTGTATACTAACAAACACAAGATGAAACATACTTTAAAGTTGCTTGCTGGTCATCTACAGAATCTGGCATAAAGCTAATTATTTAGCGTCTTCAGTAGAGCAGCAAACGTTTCCACCTGAACACGGACAGAACGAACACCACTGTGTTTGCTTTCTGTCTGTTTTAAACAGAAATGTAAAACCGCAACATGAAACACATTTTCAGTCACTAAAATATCCCACAAATGACTATAAGCTCATGTTTTAACATACATGGGAATTTTGATCTTTGTCTGCTGAAGCCAACTTTCCGTTTCTGCATCTGTTCATGTTTAATATTTGCACCAGTCAGCATCGCTTCGCAGGGCAAGTGGCCACATGCAACCAAAATATCTGTAGGCCAAGAGCACTGAACACGCTGCCTGTAAATGCACATATATCCAGCAAATATAAACATACCACAGAACAGGAAGCAAGGAGCAGAAGACCAGCATGGATGCTTGTTTTCATCATCCACACGTGCTGCTGACTGGTGTCATGCTCCTGCTCGGGGAGCTTTGGTGGTAGTATAAATGTTGGAAGTAAAACTGAGATGACCACGTCAGGTTTATGACATTTAGACTTTATGAGCTTCTCTATCTTTCATGCAGCAGACATGACAACTCCTCCTGGAAATCAGGACGTCTGTATTTTTTCAGGTTGTGAACCAAAAGTCATTGCAACGTTGTTTTTCTGGCAGCATGTAACCCTCGATGCAGCCATGGACCTTGAGTTGAAGCGGGTTCAGACTCTTACCGGTAGTTTTAGTTCCTCCAGGTGAAGGTGTGGCGGCGTGACTCTCGATCCAGTCCCAGCCGCTGTCGCAGTATGTCCGGATCTGCTCCAGCATGTGTAGGACCCTCATCTCCCGGCGGGCCTGACCCTCGTCCTGCTGGGAGTAGATGATGTTGTGGAGGGCAGCGCTCGCTCTGGACTTGGCCTCGCGGCTGCAGCCTGTCGAGGCGCTGCCTGCTGCCGTCTCCCCAGGACCGCCGCTTCCACCGGGAGCTTCGTGCAGGATCTGGACGAGGAGGGGGACACAGCCGGACTTTCTCATGGCGATGCAGCTGTCCTGTGAGCTGGACAGGGCCAGAAGAGTCCGAGACATCTCCTCCTTGTCTCTGTTGGCCAACATGGAGAGCAGCCAGAAGACCATCTCCACCTGAGGAGGGTAACCACGGCAACAGTTTGAAGGAGAGACCCACTTCCCTTTATTTACAAAGATACCTCCTTACTTTTAAGTTTTGGTTATTATAAAGTGTTATGCAAAACATCATTTATGTGTTAAATGACTTATTTGCATGTGAATCGTAAGACGGCAGGTAGCATTGCATATAAACATTTTATATAACGTTGATCCCTATGAATGTGTGATTCTGTATGTAGTGAAGCGCTGAGGATCAGGATGCATCAGTACCTTGCTGCCTCCGTCTGCAGCTTCTGTTCCTGCAGCTGATGACGAGCTGTTGTTCTCCGGTTCTCCAGCAGGGGGCTTCTCAGCTCCAGACAACTGCACACACACAGGAAGAAGAAGACATGTAGCTGGGCGTCTTTGACCCAGTTGCATTTCCAATACACACACCAGGCTTTTCTGCTTTGTGTGGAGGCTCCATCTCTTCCAGTATGGTTTCAAACAGACATCGCTGTCAATCAAAACCTAAAGCAGCGAAGGTTAATGAATTACAACACTTCAGTCTACATTTTTCCTCTCTGTTATTCTTGCCATTTTTACAGTTATCTCTGAGAAACTGAGCGCGTTGCTGTTTTTATAAACAGTCTGACAGAGTTTAATCATCCCGATCTGTTAGAATGTAAATCAAAACTGCTGCTTTTCATGTATGTGAGGACTTTCTTTGATGGGATGTAGTTTGAAGCCTACAGCTTGAGTCTAAAAGCCGCTTCTGACACCTCATCCAGTCCATGACCAGGGAAAATCAAACTGCTCCTCATGCAGGCCCACTAAAACACACACAAACATCTTCATTTGCATTCACAGCCTGCAATCCTCAGAGACTCATATCAAAGCTTTGCCCCCCTCCTCTCCTCCATCCCGTTGCTATAGCAACGCCTTGGGGTGTGATGTGAGCCAAAGACTGTCTGCAGACAAAGAGCCGAGCGTGTGTGTTGTTCTGCATTTTCCCTCCCATTAACAAAGGAGAACCTGAATTCTTTCCGTCGTCACATTGGACAAACTGAAGCTGCGGCTCGGATCCAAACCTCCATTAAAACGCCAACAGCTCCATCGTGCTGACAAAATGGATGCCAGCGAGGAGACGCAGGCCTGATCGGCTCAGCTGGTCGGCTGTGGGAGAGGGTCACCTCCACCACAGACAAAGTTTCTACACATTAGAGCCACACAATTAGATTCCATCACCTCCATCAATTAAAAATAAATGTTTTAACCAAGTTTTACAAGACAATCTGCAGCATGTGTGGAGATTTCTGCTTGGAATCTGCCACCAGTCAAACCAGTCAATGCTCCATGTGAAACATTGGTGGTATGTGGGAGCGAATCAGGTTCGGTTCAGTTCAGAAGAAAGTGTCCAGCTCCAGTCCTTGAGCACCACAACCCTGCAGGTTTTCCATGCATCCTGCTTCCAACACACCTGACTCAACTACATCTGTCACTGTGCAGAACCTCATTGGCTGTTGGATCCCACCAATGTGAGCCAGGTGTGTTGGAAAAGGGATACATGGAAAACCTACAGGACAGCAACCCTCCAGGACTGATTTCGGACACCCTTGCAGAATCATCCTCCTCCATGCCTGCAGCCCAACAGACCACCTGAACCAGCCCACAGCTTCCCTGTCACACATCCACTGTGTGAGCCTGCAGCTCAGTCATGGACCTAACAACAGCCTCATCTCCATCCACCAGTTCATCGGTGCAGGGAGTAACTCTGGATAAAGATAATGGATGATTCTTCCCCCACACATTCATTACAACACAGTTCACTCAGAAACTTCTTCAAGTATGCTACAAGACAGAAAGTTACCCTCCAGGAGAGCAAGTTAAAAACAGAAAGGAAAAAGTATCTACCACAGCTGTAAAGTTTTCCATTGGAGACATGGGGAGTATTTTTTTCACAAAATAAAATAAAATAAAAATGTTTTCTTGTATATTGTAACATTTTAAATTAAATTAAATTAAAAATGTTTTCTAATATATTGTAACATTTTAAATGAAATGAAATGAAATTAAATCCTGTTTTCTGAACCATGTTTTGATGTTTGTTGTCTTGTTCTTATTCTCAGAGGGAGACAGAGCAGAGAAAAGAGACCGTTTCGCTCTCTTTATCTTGGACACACTTGCCCATGCCAACTCTGCAGCCTGGCAACAACCAATCGTAGAGCAGCTCTGAGATGGCTGGAAAAAACCCGTCTCTGTACAAGAATGAAATGGGGCAGAAGGGATGGAGAGAGACAAGAGGGAGATCTGGGCTCCTGAAATGTGATTAGAAAATGTTTTCAGAGGTTCTTCCAGGAGACACATTTAATCAAAGTTTTAACAAATCAAATGAAACTTTGTCAGGTTATTTACTGATAAATTCTACCAAATAAAGATCAATCAGCTCAAGCTGAAGTCTGTTTAGGCTCATTAAGGTCTGAAGAAAAACTGAATAACTGGGGCTCCAACAAGAGTTTTCTACATCCTGTACTTAAATATTTATGTTTTACTGGTGCAGACTTCAGATCAGACCTTGTCCTAGAAAACCATGTCATTTTATATGCCATATTCTTCACCCCATTTGTCCTTTTTCATTGCTTAATATTCTAAATGATCTTTTTTTGTGTTTAACTGTTATGTAAAGCAGATTTTTCTGCCTTTTTTGGTCGTGTCAGGAAGAAAACATCCAGCATATCATTTCAACCTTCCAGGCTAAATAAAAGATAAATTCTGATCAATATAACTAAAAGCTTTTCCATGCTGTTGTATTTGAACTTCTGACACACTTTTATTTATTTAATTTAAAGTGTGTGAGAAGAAGCCCTGTTATCAACAATATTCAGCCATAAAGTCTACATGCTGTCACAGATGCAGCTTTTTAATTTTAAATAGACTAACTAGACCTGGGATCCTCAATTCTGGTCCTCGAGGCCCAGAGTCCTGCAGGTTTTCCAAGTGTCCCTGCTGGAACACACCAGACTCAGACTCAGACAAGCTCTGCATATGTCTGCTATATACACATTGTTTTAAATCAGGTGTGTTGCAGCAGGGACCCTTGCAAAACCTGCAGGACACCGGTCCTCCAGGACCAGGATTAAGGATTCCTGAAGTGGACTACTGTATGGGAAAAGCTTTAATATTATTTATCCGTTTGTCAGTCTGCATGGTGCAAGGTAGACAGAATAATCTTGTGAAAAGTGTCAAATATAAAACCAAGCTAAACAGTTAAAAGGATATTTGCAATGAAAAATGAAACCATGGGGCATCTGGTTGTGAAACCTTAAAAATGAGCCAATATTCCCATAAGAATCTGTAACCAACGCATTTAATCCACTTTTGTGTAATAAGTTTTTAAGTTGAAGACAAATTTTTCCCTGTTTTGTTTTCTTTTAATCCCACTTTCATGTATGATGGGGGTTATAGGGGCCCAACAGCTGAATTTGCCCCAGGCCCCTCAGAAGTTAAATCCGGCCCTTAGCTGAACATGCGGAGGAGTTCTCTTCAGCTAAAACCAGAAACCAGCAGTGCTGCTCCCTGCATCACGTCATCAGCTGTCACACTGAAATATGGAGTCAGACTGGTGGAACCAGAAAGGTGAAGTGGCTGAAGGAAAGTCACAGAGAAACTCAGATTCCTGCTCCAACGCCGGCTCGATGGAGGCGACTGGCTCTGCTTGGTTTTTATCATGAAGAAAAGAAGTGCCTGAAACAGCTGTGAGTATCTGACCGAGACACCGTGTTCCTGAAACCAAATGAACTCCTAACGAGCCTGAACATGAGCAGAAAGCTTCTGTCTTCAGATTTCATTGTTTCTGTTGTTGATTCAACTGGTTTCATTTGTTTGGGTTAATGGCAGCTTGTCAGATGGACAACGTGACACGATGCATTGTGGGAGTTTAAAGAGCATTCTTGCTTAAAGACGCCTACATCAACAGCTTTACTGTCACTGATTCATAATATGAATATAAATAATAGATATAAGTATCTAGATTGGAAATGTCTTCAGGATATAACACAAGTCTCTGACAAATCCTGCATATTAATAATTTATTCTGGTATCTTGTAAAAGTTTTGAACCAGTTTCTCATCTCTTCATCTATGTTATTCCTATCTTCTCTCACTACTCTCTTGTTTGAACAAATCTTCTCATTCCTCAACAATATGTTGTGATCAGGAAAAGCCCAGCTTTCAGCAAAACCAACGTATCGTTTTAGATCTCATTTATTTATTTTATTTCATTCAAAACAACATTAAAATAAATACAAAATAAGACTGCCAATTAAATTTGGCTTGAATGAAAAGAAGCAAAAAGAGCAATCTTATTATATCTGTCCCTTAATTAATTTAATAATCATCTTATGTCCATTCTGATTATCAACCGGCAACTTCCGGCGGTAAAAAGTGAAGTCTATGCGGAAGTGCATAAAACTGCAGTTCCCCCTTCATCCACTAGGGGCTCCAAAACAGAGCAAATCCCCATAGACTCCCATGTTAAAAAGACCAACTTCACAGCAGGAATAAACATGTTTACAGCAGAAATAAACATGTTTACATCCTGGTTCAAAAATCCATTTTAGGTTTAATAGGTCAGGTTTACCTTCATGACAACTGTGAAGGGAGTAAATTTTTGTCTAACTCGCCTGTTTAAAAGTAATTTAATCTCGAAATGCGACATATTTAGGGGCATGTCCTTTTGATTGACAGGTACCCGATCTCCCACTTCAAGTCAGAAGAACGTAGAACCACCACGGTTTTTAGCCGGTTAACAACGTGACTTAGCTTTAGCCCGCTTACCTCCGTTAGCTGGTTAGCTCCTGTTATCTCCGGGTTAGCTCAGTTAGCTTTTAGCTACAGAAAGCTCGGAGTTCGCTCGATGTCAATCATCCACCATGACGCCCACAGCCCCCCTCTCAGCTCCACCTCTTTGCCCATATTTGTATTTTCTGGGCGAGACGACGCGCATGCCCCTGCCAACATGGCGACGGTATGAACCGCCCACCGAGCTTCAATTCAACTCTTCAGAAACCTACGGGTGACGTCACGGAGACTCCGTCCATATCTTTATATACAATCTATGCTTATTGTACATTTTACAATATTCACATACAACATCCAGTTGTTCCAAAATTTGCATTAATTACCCATTACATTCCTTTCTTTTTAGTAGTTTTGAAAGCATTTACAGATATCCAAAATGTAGCACCATCGTAATTATTCAAGGTAATTCACATTATACCTCTAACTCTTCATAAGTCCTTAATATTATTCTTTTTATGCTTTTCTTAAACACATTGATTGTTCCTGATTCTTTAACTTCTTTTTGAAGCTCACTCCATAAATTTATTCCTGTCATGGTAACGGTTCGTTCCATTATTTTTGTTCTGAAGGTTTTTTAAATATGTCAATTCCTTTCAAATCATAACAACTTTCTCTTTTTTTCAAATCTTCCTTGTATGTTTACTGGCAACATGTTCCTGTTTGCTTTATACAATACCTGAAGAATACTACAATTTACAATATATATATATATATATATATATATATATATATATATATATATATATATATATATATATATATATATATATATATATATATATATATATATAATTTTATTAAATTACATTTTATAAACAGTGGGTTTGATGGATCTCTATATCTGCTATTGTTGATAGTTCTCAAAGCCCTCTTTTGATGAACAGAGGCTGTTCACACAGTTGTTCATCAGGAATTAGCTAGCAGAGGTCGCAGCCGGAGCAAAGATCGTATATCCTCCTCTCCTCCCCAAGACTTAGCAGGACATTTACACACTGTAGGATTCCACCTGGATGCTTCTGTAGGGAAATTTCCAGGCCAGGTTGCTGGTGGGTTACTCTTCAGATGGCTGAACCCTTCCAGGTCATTGCATAGTTTCTGTTTACATGTTCAGACGATGCTACAAATGACGGTATGAAAATCTAACCAGACACTAATTTTAACCCTTAAAGCTGCTATATTGCCATTGCCCTCCAAATGTTTTCACTCACATCATCATCAGCGCCTCAGGCACGGTAGCGTGTAACTCTGTGATGGATATCTGACCCTTTATCTGATCTACGGAAGTTTTCCAGCATTTCTATCCATCCAGGTTGGATTATAATGTGCAAACTCCTGTTAGAAGCTTAAACAGACCCCCTAACCCCTCCTAAGAGTAACCTTACATCAAGCTTAAACCACAGACCACACAAGCCTGCGTTCACAGTGGTTATACTAATAATTCCTCACTTTTCTGATTCTACAGGTGTTCTCTAAAGTCTCACCTTCAATCCAAAGAGTTCAGAGGAAATCTGCAGGATCACCATGAATGTAAAATAAAAATGTCTGAATAAAAAACAAAAGAAGTTTCAGGAAATACAAAAAAACTAACATGAGTTTGATCATAAAAACTTCCAATAAAAATGACGAGGAGACGACGGACACGCAGGAAGACGATGAAGTCAACACGGAGGAATACAACAGCAAATCTAAAGATTTTCTTAAGACGAGTCAAACGTCAGAGAAGACGACGCGCAGCCCTCTGACTGTCTTCAAAGAGGATTTCTGCCAGTTTAAGGAAGAAATGATGAAAGTGTTTAAGGACACGGATGTGAATCTGACAACGAGCCAATCAGGGAAAAAACGGATCAACCCTCTAGGTCTCCTTACAGAGGACTTCATTCATATAAAAGAAGACATCTCCAACGTGTTCAAGACCAGCGTTTCAAAGGAAAAGGACAGTAAAGATGCTGCCGTGAAGGAAGACTCCTCCAAAACCTTCAGGCTGAAAACCTCCAAAACCGAGAGAGCCAAGGAGCCGTTAAAGAGTCTGTTCAGGAGAGATGGAAGTCTTTTAAAGACGTCTAAAAACACGAAAGACATGAAGGACATTAAAAAGAATAAAAAGGAAGTACAGGACCATTTCAGAAAACAAAACCAGGAGAGAGATGAGTGTGATGGCTCGGATCACATGATGTTTGTGTCCAATGCAGGTAAAGAACATTTCCAAATCAGTTCTCAGTTCTGCTTCATGATCACATCTATCATCCTCTCTTATGTTAACTCTATCTTTGGCTTAAATACTTAAAGATCGTCCAAATACAATTCAGTTTCTGATTTAGGGTCATTCAATGTCCTTTTAACAAACGGGACACAAGCCAGGTCTAATAAATATATGAAATTGAAAAGATTCCTCATTAAAAATCCCATTGAAAAATTCAGCGTAAATAAAATACGCAGAATTTTGGCTACAATACAAACTAGAAACCATTTTGGTTTGAATTTATTAAAAATAATAATAAAAAAAGGTAAAATGTCAGAAAGAAGCAGTCATATGGAAGCGAAAACCTGAATCATTTGAATAAGCAGCTTAAGACATTTGGAAAAAAAGTTGTCAAAATGTTGACATTGTGATGAATAAAAGTAATTTCCGATGCAGTGGTCATTAATAGTTTTAGGTTAATAATGACCAAATATTGTTGAATGAATATAAGACACAAACACAAGCTACAAAGGTCTGATGTTGAGGAAATTTTAATCTTTCTAAGTGGTGAAATAGCTTCATATTTTGCATCAGAAATAAAAATGGAGAATTTTTTTATTTACAAAATGGTTTATATTCCAAGAAAGAACATTCTTGAAATTTAAATTAAAACAGATTTTTAAAAAAAAAATCCCCTTAAACAGTTATGGAGCAATGAAAATCTGACATGAAAACCTTGGATTTAGAGAGGCTGCCATCCAGAAACCAGTGCATATGTCTTATTAACAATTAAAGCTTTGGACAGTCCATATAAGTATATTAGACTCCGGAAAAAAAGAAAAAAAAAGATGAAGCACATGCAAAGCTGTTTTCCGATGGCCCAAGCATGGATAGCAATGAAAATTAGATTTTTTCCCCCCCATATTTGAGTGGTTGGCATGCTTTGCTGTTACTTTGTATTACAGATCTTTTTGAATATCCTGAGAGAGTAGGCCTTAATGTAGAACTGTACCAAATCTCAACTTCCTCTGTGATGTAGGTCTTTAATACTGACACCTGAAAATGGGAGGAAAAATAAGGACGCAGGAAAACTGCCAAAATGGAAAATGGCGCCGTCCATTTTTCTGTTTGAGACTTAAATGTGAGATGTCCAGAAAATTTGTTGAGATGACATGGTGTGACCCTTTACTCTTCCAAATGCTGACCCATGTAGCACACATGTCAAAGGTCAAACCAAAGCATCAAATGTAAACATATTGATGAATTAAATGTCCTGTTCAGTTTGGTCCAGACTGTCGGCAGATTTGTTTCGTTGTGCATTTAAAACCATTTTTCTCTGCAGCTGTGAAACCAGGTAAAAATAAATCTTGGACTAATCACCTCCCTGTGATGTCAGAAGAGGAAGATGATGCTTCAGAAACACCCCCCTTTGAGACTCTGTCCTCTGGACTGACTTTACTGTGTCCAACAGAGAACCTGAGGTGAGTTGAAGCCACTCAGTCAGAACAAAAAGGAAACAATGATGTCACATTTAAAGGCATTTCTGTGACATTTTTATGTTTTTCTGTTCTAGTTTCAGCATGAATCTGCAGACAGATGATCTGCGGTCACTGAAAAACTGTAAGATCGCATAGATTTTACTTTATTCTTTTAAAAAGATAAGCTTATCTTTCAGTTAGGTTGTTTAGTCTCTCATGAATTTCATCGTGTCATCTGCAAAGTGTGAAAGTTTGATGGAGTTTTCATATTTTCAGAGGGTTCCAGACCAAATCATTTCTTTATTTTAATATGCATGTTGATTTTATTGATACCGAAATAGACATAATATGAATAAGAAATGCATTTTAATCACACAAAAAAAGAAAACATGCATCTTTTAGTTAAACAATCCTACACTTGGTAAACATAGCTTCTGTATTGTGTATTAGAATTATTATTAATGATAAATTATATTCACCAATTTAGCTGTTTTTCTGCAGCTTTAAAAGGGGAAGAGTCAGCAAGCAACAAAATATTTATACTGAACATTTTTACATCAAAAAATTAAATAATCTAAATACATTTCTGATACTTTGTTAATAAAAACAAAAGATTTTTAGTGTATTTTGGATTTATACTGTAGCTACTTTTCTCTTGATCCAGTATTGCAGAAAAATATTGGATATTTTTAGAATTTAACTAATACTGAGTAAAGGATAATGTGTAAATGACTGGAAGTGAAATATTTATTACCTGAAAGTAGCTAATCAGGTAGTTCAACAACTTTTTTAATTAAATTAATAAATATACCACATCAGCATTATGGAATCATTTTAAACAAAAATATTTGTCAGTAAGTATTTGAATTGACTCCTAAAAGTCTCAAAAGCCTCGCTTCCACCAACGGTTTGGGCCGAGGCAGGGCGGGATGCATTTTTTTGTGTTTCCACATGTAAAAACTGGGAAGGGTTCCCTTATATCCAACCCAACTGGTCATACTTTTTGGCTTCCTTGTGCTGAGGCAGCAGTCTAACCCATCTGACCCAAAAGGATGGAGATTCCCGTGTGACTTCCCGTGTGACCTGACATAAAAACAAACCAATAATGACTTGTTTTGAGAGCAACAGATTTCCCTCCGTTGTTGATTAAATCCCAGTTAAAAAAAGGCGCTAAAAAGCACCATTCCCTGGACGTCTGAGGAGGTCAACACTTTCCTCAGGATCACTGAGAAGGAAGAGGTCCAGAGACAACTTGATGGAGGAATGTGTCGCGCTGTGATGGCGTTGGGACATAGCCGATGCATCTATCGCGATCTGGCTGATACTCGCCTAAAGGGAACGGTTGGCTGTCGGATGCAACATTACAGCTGATAGTCCCGTCCTGCACCCGTTGGTGAAAACAAGGCTAAAGAACGCTTTGGGGAAAGTTTGGCTAGTTTGTCGATCGAGTTAATTTTTATCTCTCTCTCTTAAGCACCCAAAGATCAATATTTTTACATAAAAAAGTCTTGTTGGTTTACGGTTGATGTCTTGTTTTAACAGTTGCCTTCTATCTGACCCTGGATCCCAAAACGGCCAACGCAGAGATCTGCTTGTCGGAAGACAACAGGAAGGCCACCCGTCTCTGGTGGGACCACCAAACCCTGGAACATCCAGAACGGTTCGAGAACTGCCCGCAGGTCCTGTGCCGGGAGGGGCTGCTGGACTCTGTGTACTGGGAAGTGGTGTGGAGTGGCGGCGCTGACATTGGCGTCACCTACAACAGCATCTCCAGAGATGGGGACATGGACAGCTGTCTGCTGGGACACAATGAGCAGTCCTGGAGTCTGGAGTGCTCTGAGGGAGGCTACACGCCATGCCACAACAGGAAGAGGTTCAAGTCCTCGTTGCCTGAACTCTTCACCAACAGGGTGGGGGTTTACCTCAACTGGACTGCTGGGTCTCTGTCCTTCTACTGCGTCTCTCGGGACACCATGGTCCACCTGCACACCTTCACCTCCACCTTCACTGAGCCGCTGTACCCGGGCTTCTGGGTGTGGGCCTACGACGGCTCGGTGATGCTGTGCCAGGTGGAACTGGGCTGGGAGCGACTGCTGCAGTGAAGCAAGAGGGTGACCTCATGCAGGAACTGATAATTAACCCTTTATGAACCAGAGTTAATGATAGAAGTGTGGATGGCAGCCGTATTATATTCCATACATACAGCACATATTTATATGTTAAAAGGGTTTTTTTCCTTCCCACCATCGCCCCGTGCAGCTCAGGATGGATGACGGAGAATGAATGATGAAGGACTGACTTGAAAATGCAACACAATCTGTTCGTGTCCTTGTAGGGGCCAATTGAAGAAAGTCTATATAGGACAGGAAACTGTGTGTGTCAGGCCGGAAATGCCGGAACACGCTGAAGACACACAGAATGCCGTTTGTTTACGGACTATGGACATAATGTAAAATTAATTCATTCATTCATTCATTATCCCAACCGTTTCATCAAATGAAGGGTTGCGGGACATAATGAGAAATGAAATGGAAAATAAATTGGCTTTTTAGCTGCAACTCGCAGCGTCTGGACAGTTTATTAACATCATCCAAACCAGGTAAGCAAGTCAGCAAAACCTCTGGATCGTAACATTCCAGTGGCTTAAAGCATTGGCTTAGCCCCTTCAGTCCTCCTGAACTGGCTTATATGAACAATTAAATTGGACTCACGAGAACAGATTAGTTTTATTTCGGTCATTGTTGGACTAAAATGACTTAAGACTGAATTGGACTGTAAGAAACAGACTAAGAGATAACTGTCATAATAAACACAAAGCTGAACAGAACTGAAAAGAATTGAATGGCATCTGTGTATCTATTTAAAATGGTCATCATCACCTTTGCAGCGATGAGCATCGCCATGACGATAACACACAAACACTGGCCGGAGCATCTTCTTCGCTGCTTCCAGAAGTCAAATATGCTTTTTGACAAGCTGTGTAGGGTCTCTACATCTGTTTATCAAATCAAATCAATGAAATCAAAGATACTTTATTCATCCCTGAGGGGAAATTCAAGGTTCTAGACAGCTTGTCCAAGATTTGACGGACAGACATTTAACATTTATGTCCGAACTGAGACTTAGGCCACGCAGCCAGTTTTACCGGCGCCGCCTTACAACCAATAAGAACAGAGGTACATTAGGATCATAAGGGTCGAGAGGAAAAAAACATGTACCTCCAGACTGTGCCTCTGTGTGTCATCGTGTACGTTATGTTATGTCTGACCTGTAGCTGCGTCTCCTGATTCCCTCGGACCTCCTGCAGCTCCTTTTCCAGCATCTCCAAGCGAGCAACACGCATCTGCAACACGCACAAACATGCCGACGCGGTTCAGTTTAAATACTGACAATAAACTTTTTTAAATCAACACTATCTATTCGCACA
This sequence comes from Telmatherina bonti, assembly GCF_933228915.1. Taxonomy (NCBI): domain Eukaryota; kingdom Metazoa; phylum Chordata; class Actinopteri; order Atheriniformes; family Telmatherinidae; genus Telmatherina; species Telmatherina bonti. Next base: position 6,901,350 of record NC_136626.1, on the reverse strand, counting down.
CACACAAACACACACACACACCCAGCAGCAGAAGGCTTGCAGCTGGTCTCACCTGTGTCCTCTGCACCATCTCATCACTGGTGCCGAAGCGCTCCTCCATCACAGACCGAACCTGCTGAGCTTCGAACTCCAGCTGCTGTCGGATCAGATCCATCTGCAGAGAAAACTGCAGCAGCGCAGAGATCAGAGGTTAGGCTAGAGTGTGGTGTGTGTTACATGTGGCTTCAATAAGAAAAAAAGGAGCAGTTGTTGATTCAAAATCCTCAAAACAAAGTGTTTAATCTCTAAAATAGAAACAAACAGTCCTATGTGTGTTTACTGGTGCAAAACTGTTTTTCCTTCATAGAATAATTGCCTTGGCCATATTTAGGCTAACTGGTCTAATTTTACTCTCCTAATATTGCTAACTGATGGTGCACCATTGTTTATAAAACCCTAAAATATAATTTATTCAATTATGCTACAAGGCTAACAGAAATCCCTCAAAGTGCATGAAGTCTTTTGGAGAGAAAATACAGTAAAATCGAATAAATTCACGACATTCTGGTGCTTCTATTAGAAGTGCACTTTCAAAAGACATATTTTTAAAAGAGCATGAATGAAAGTAGTCAAAAAGAAATGTGATGCTCTTTTAAATTTCCATTTAGCAGAAAAACAGAAAAAATGAAGCGATGAATCTGTCATATTCTACTGAACTAGACAGTAAAGTTTCAGCAGGTAGCCTTTATAAAAAGCTCTGCTAACGGTGGTAATGCAGTAGAAGAAGTAGCTGTCCTAACCAGACAAAGCAGAGGAAGTTCTTTCCCTGGAAATACCTTTTCCTCTGGGAATATCTGGGATATTATATCTGGAACATGATGGAAGTTATGGGAATTTATTCCTCAACACTAATCTAAACAAAAAAACAACAAATAATTCGTTTTTCTGACTTCCTATAGCTTAATTTACTAGTTTAACTTCTGGGGATTATAAGCAGATAAATAACTACAATCTTCTGGGCTACATATGTTTTACATGCTAATGTCTCCTGTATGCTCTGCAGCTAGCTAACTGTTCCCCCTGTTGTTATAACATGCTCTCTGTTAAAAACCGGGGTAACTTACATGCATAACCGTCACTAAGGCAAAAATCATTGGTCTGTCGACATCAACGCTGTCATCAGGGTGTAGATAGGCAACACTGCGGGCAGGAAGGCTCACTTTGAATTGTTATGAACTGATCTGGTAGGCAGGTTACTGCATGTGCCAGACAGAAATAAAGTTCTTATTGCCAAGTCAAACTAAAAGTGTCAATTCTTTTGACCAATCAGACTGCTGGAGTTAACATTTTTATTTTGTTTTGGTTGTTTCTGGAATGATTGTTGATTTTGATGTGGGGGAGCAACAAATGAAATGCCCTTTTGGGATCAATGAAGTTGTCTTGAATCATCCAGTGTGGTCAAACACCATTCTTTAGGGTCGGATTAGTAAGACTGGGACCAAAAACACTGGATGGCATGGATCAGCGAGCACTCTTCCAGGTTTCTACCAATGAAAATGCTCCAGACTCCATGGTGGAAATGGATCTTTTTATGTTTAAACATGCCTGAAAGGAGTTTGAAGGGGGTGGGCAGTCAAATAAGCAAGATTGTAAAGACCAGGGGTAGGAAACTCTGGTCCTCCAGTGCCACAGTCCTGCAAATGTTAGGAGTTTCCCTGCTGCAACACACCTGATTCAAATCAATGGCTAATTATCAAACTTGTGCTGTTTGATGTCAAGCTCTGCACAAGTCTGCTGATTAGGTCTAATGGGCACTCGAGGACCAGAGTTGCCTACCCCTGGTAAAGACAAATCCCATATGACCGAATATAGTCCAGCACTGTTTGGGGTTTGAACAAGTAGTCAAATTTACACTCTTTCTACTGATGCTGGACTCCAAGGATAAATGTCCAATCAGTGTCCCATTGCTCTTGACTGAATATGGCAACTGGTCCCAACAGGACACCAAGATGGAAACAAGTGATGTGGAACTCAGCCTTCCAACCAGCAGTTTACGAACCAGTTAAAATCGTTGTGGTTTGGTTGTTTCACTGCTACTCTCACCGTATCAATGCGTGGTAGCTGGGCCAGTTTCTGTGACAGCGCCTCCAGCTGGCTGAAGTACCAGCATCGCTCCCGCTCCTCCCGGTCGATCTCCCCAAGCAGGAGGTTCCTGCAAATGTTTAAATTACTGTTAAAGGCTGCTTCTCATGCTGATTTAGTGACATCTACACCATCCCTCCGCTCACCTCTCTTTGTACAGCTCCTCCAGGTGATGGTCGCTCAGTCGTCCATCTGCTCCACTAATCACAGCTGTCTTGGGCGGGGCTCCATCCAGGAAGTGATGTGGCATCATGATTGCAGTGGCTTCCCCGCCGGACACCATGCTCTGACGAGACGCCACCCGGAGAGGGCTCCTGGCTCGGCTCACGGAGGACGAGGAGGAGCAGGAGGATGGAGGCAAAGCCAGGCGATCGTCTGGCTCCACACCTCCACCCAAGCCTGAGACACCTGCTAGCCCCGCCCCTCCTACACCTGCTGCCAACAGCCTCAGATTGTGAGGTTGGTGTTTGAGTTCATAATAGTTGGTGAGGTCCATGTGGAGCTCTGAGGGAGAACAAGGAATCATTAGAACACATCATCTTCATTCTATTGTATTTTATTTTATTCCTGACTTTTTTTTTTTCCTGCAAACATTTGTCCATATGAAATATCCCCTTTTATATCTGTTAGGAATCATGCCAGCTACATATTTTCCTGTAGAATCACGTTGATACAAACTTGGCTGACAGCAGAACATGTGTTTGCCATGAAAAAAGTTTGAAACAAGACACCTTTGACTAGTCAGTGGAGTAATATTCCCAGAGATGTGGCCTGAAAGGTGTCTGATGAAAACTCAAAGTAGGTCCTAACCAATCAGCAACCTCCAGCGGTTAAAAGTTAACCTGATGCGGAAATACCAACAATTGCAGTTCCCCCTTCATCCACTAGGGGCTGCAAAACAGAGCAAATCCCCATAGACTCTCATGTTTAAAAGGCCAACTTCTCAACAGGATTAAACATGTTTACAGTGGTTCAAAAATCCATCTTCGGTTTTAATAGGTCAGGTTTACCTTCATTACAACTGTGGGGGGAGTGAATTTTTTTGCTAACATCTCTGTTCAGAATTTTCTGTTAAAATTCAGCATATTTATGGGCGTGTCCTTTTTATTGACAGGTACCAGATCTCCGCCTTCAAGAAGGAGGAATGTAGAACAACCGCGCTTTTTATATAGCTCAACTTAGCTTTACCTCCGTTAGCTGGTTAGCTTCTGTTAGCTTCGGGTTAGCTCAGTTAGCTCTTAGCTACAGGCAGATGGGAGTTAACTAGATGTCAATCATCCAGCCCCACGCTCACAGTCCCCCTCTCAGCTCCACTCTCTTTTTTTTTTATTTTCTGGAAGAGACGACACGCATGACGCTGCCAAGATGGTAGGAACCGCCCAATGAGCTTCAGTTCAGCTCTTCAGAAACCTACAGGTGACGTCACGGAGGCTCTGCCCATCTTTTATATAGAGTCTATGATCCTGACTCCATATGCCAACAGAAACAAAAGCCTGATAAGAAACTGACCCTTATGACACTGGAGAAAAGAAGATTCCCACATCTTTAAGTTTGATTTTCAGCTTCATTAGTTTTCTCAGTCAGAAAAGAAACAACAGGAACCATAACCGAAGCACTTCGGTTATCCTAATAATCCCAGGAGGGAAGTTCAGAACAGATAAGAGGTCTTATATTTTAACCCTTAATATCAACCATCTCCAGTTATTGACAATATTTAAAATATTTCCATCTTATTCCCTTGTCTGAAAAGGAGTACAAGTATAAACTTATATGGCTCTATCCCATTTCTACAATATACAACTTCATTATACAAAAACCAAGCAAATGTTTATTTTATATTTGCATTTTGTATCTTCTTTTGAACTGGTAGATGCTTTTACTTTATCTGTTAAAACTGTTAACCTCAGATATAGAAACTAGAAAAGGTGTGTTTCCCTTTACCTCTGTAACATCTCAATACACCAAGTGGAAGATTTGGTGGAAATCTGGGATCTGAACTGGTTTCATGCTACTAAAAAGACTGGGACTACTTTGTAACTATATGCAAACATAAAATGACTTGCAGAGTTCCCCAAGGCTACCTTTTGGGCCCCCCATTGTTTACCACCTGCATGCTTCAGGTAGCTCAGAGAAGCACACAAAACATGTTAAAATAGTTATGCTGATGACACTCGGATCTATGTTAGTCACCAGGGAGCTCTGGTCCTAGACACAAAAACGAGCTTGCGTTTTCACCCCCTCTCTAAATGAATTATGTTTAACATGTACGCTACTGATTGCTGAAGTTGATAAGGATGAAGTCATACGTAACGCGCTGTATGTGTTCAGGAACATCACATTGGGTTGTCTCTGTATAAAATGTGTCCTATCAATCAATGCGCCTTTCCTTGAAGAACTGATCAATAAATTACTTCAGGGTGACACTGAACATCCAAACAGCATAATTAGACTTCCACCTGTCAGCTGCAGCATTTGCATAACTACAGTCAGGTATTATTTGGAGTTTTTGCTGCATCTCTCTCCTCCTAATGGATCTTCAGAACACAACTAATAATTTACCATAATATTGCATTCAATGATGTTTATTTTACATTCAGCATCATTTTTATGCTGATGACACTCTATACTTTAACTGAAAGTGTTTCAGGTTCATTTGTGGACTTTGCAGTACTACATTTTTATTTTTATTTCAGACTCAAAGTCCATAAAAAGACAAACAAACAAACAGAACAAATAGAGATGCTATAGTATAAACATGGTCCATATAAGCACGACCTCCAGAGCCTCCATAACTCAGAGCTATACATGATGTTACTCTGCTCGGGTCTTACAAGGACAGAAATAATTTCATTTTGTGAGTCCATAAGTCTCATTTTAAATTTACACACAAAGTTTCTTATCAAAGATTTTAACATGGACACATTCTTCTGCACAAACATCAGGCTGGCGCTGGTCCAGTGAGGGACTTTCAACAGAAATCTGAGAACATCGTTTTATGCAGTCTGGAGTTTATGAAATCTATCTTTTGTATATCTGTACCACAGATGGGCAATGATGTACATTAGGCTTAATACAAAGCTATTTTTACTGTTTCTGTGCACGTTCCAAATATTTGTGATAGGATATTTGTTGTGCATATAGTTTACAATACTGCCTCTGTACGTCAGCATCATCAGAGAGATCCCTGCTGGTCATGTGACCCAGGTATTTCACCATTTCCAAGTTAAAAACAGGAAAAACTGACTTCTGCAGCTCTTTAGTTCACACCGCCACCACAGCACTCTTCTTAGGGTTAAACATGATGTCATACTGCTCCCCATGTTCTGGACAAACTTTCAGCAGTTGTTGCAGGTCAGAGAGTATATATAGTAAGGGAAAGACTTTCCCATTTCCAGAACATTTCAATGCTTTTGTACACTAAACATTTTGTCCTCATTGCTGTTTCCTGCATTTACAAAGCAAGAAATTTTCATAAGCAGCATTTGGCCCAAAATAAAAATGAATCCCTTGGTTTAATCTGTCATAATCTTAGTTCTGGTAAAGTGTTAATCATATTTACCAGTTTATGTAACTTGAGGTAGGTTACCAGCCAGCAAAAAACAAACCAAAACAAAACACAGCTGCTGCTTTTAATCTCTGCTTTGGCTAATGGGATTACATCTCAGATCATCTAATAAACATGAACTGGCTCCTAATGAGGGTCTGGCTGTTGCTCCCAATCAGGTTAGCCGTATTGAGTCGGTTCCTGTTTGTGTCGATGACAACTGGTCCCAGTGGAGCCTCAGTGATCAGGCAAAAACAGCACCACATGATGTCTTTCCAGTTTGATTTATTCGATTTAATTTGCTGAGCTTTTTTTTTTTATTATTTTTTTACTTTTCTAAGGTTTTACTTGGGTTTTTGGTCTTTTCTTGTGCTGCTGCAACGATGCAACTTTCACAGGGGAAATAAAGACTATTCTGTGTTTTTAAGGGTTGAACTTTATCAGAGGTAAAGTTGGAACCCAGGAACAGTAAGAACAGCTGCTGACATCCGACAAAAAGGTTCAAGGATTTTCCCCAGAAGTCGCACAAATCTGTATTTTCTCACCAAATTACTGAAAGAACCAACAAAATATCCTGCTAACATGTCAGAGGTCTCAGATTATCTCTACAAAAACACAAATGAAATTTAGTCCAGGTCTTAGAATAATTTACATTCTGGTTATTGCCAGCTTAGTCCACCAAACAGCCTCTGGGAGCAAACACCCATGGTTGTTTCAACAGTAAAATGTTCCTGAGACTGAAACGCACCATGCAATAAAACATCACACCTTTGAGTTGGTGCAGCACGTCGCTCCTCCCAGATGAAGCCAGGGTTCCTGCCTCCTGCTCCAGTTTACTCTGCAGCTGCTTCAGCACCTCCTGCATGCCAGAGGAGAAACCAGAGATAAAGCCAGGTTCGTCTCGGTTCTCCTGCTTTGATAAATAACGCCGTTTATCCTTCACGGCGATGTCTTCAGAGAGAATTCCCTCCTCGTTTGTCAGAAGGTCCGTCGGGTCCATCGTCCAGCAGACTCACCTGCTGCAGGTGGCTTCTGTACAGATGTGAACTGCAGCTGTCTGCAAGCCTCCTGTCTGCTCCGTGTGTCCTGATTCTGGTACTAAACCCAGCTTAGGTCAGCTGGATAATCCAGCTGCTCAGCATCTGGACACGTGACTCGGTGTGTGTGTGCACAAGCGCTTCAGTGTTTATGTGCCTTCAGATGATGGATTTACATCCAGCAGGATTTTAGTCACGGCTCTTTATTGATTATTTTCCTTCCAAAAAAAAGCTGATGTGATTGGATGATGACGTTTGCTGATTTCAAGGTGAAAAATACTTTTTGAAATGAAAATGAAATGGATGTTGGTGAATTCCTGAGAATATGAAGGAAGATGAAGTTTGGAACATCATTCAACCCTATAAAAGATGATTAATGAGGTCAGTGTCTGCAGATGAGACTGTTACGTCGTTATAAGATCATATTCAGGTGACTGTGACGTCAGGTGTGTCCTGTCGCTGCAGAGCATCAACCCGCTGCACTGACCTTCATGCCGAACGTCTCCGTCTCCAGTTTGGACAGGTGGTTGGAGTTATCCTCCAGCTCCCTTCTCAGGTGGGAGTTCTCCTTTCGGAGAGCCTCCACCTGATGGGCCAGCTGGTCGTAGGAAGCCACGGCGTTGGCCATCTTCACACTCTGCAGCACCACCTGCAGGAGGAAAGGCTTTAATGGAGGATGCACAAAGGAGCGAGGAGAACAGAAATCAGCATGAACATAGCTGCTGCTGCTGGCAAGAGGACCGGAGGAAAAGATTTATCATGAAGGAGGACCTTCACCTCATTTCACGTTCTGGTCCGTGATAAACACCAACAATCTGCTCCGTTTTCTGTTCTATCATCTGGATCATCTGTAACATCAGCACAGACGCTACCTGTCTGTACGTATCCATGACAACACAATGCACACAGTTTGCTCGCTTCAGTTCGTGGATTCATCAGTAAGCCAACAGCTTTCACGTTTAACAATCCATCCACTCAATTCAGCAGAAAGTTTGAGTCCAAAAGGTTCCGATTCAAACATCCATGATGGGAAATGTTGGAAATATTTGGACAAATGCTGGAAATTTCTCCTCAGACTCCATTTAATCCAACATCATTCAGAATACCATCAGGATGTGTAAAATCTGAGGATCTTTTTGACAGATTTGATCTAAAACCGTCTCATCCATCCAGTCCTGGCTTCAGGCGGTGTCCATCCCAGCTGCTAATGGGTGAGACTTGGTGCATCCTGACCCGGTCGTCCAACCATCACAGGACAAACAGAGACAAACGGCTCCTAGAGAGACTTTAGAAACACCAGTTAACCTGACAGACGTGTGATTGGACTACAGGAGACAGCTGGAGTATTCCGAGACAACCCCTGCATGAAACTGTGGTAAAGCAAACTGTGGTTACCATGGCGATGCCAGGTTGGAGTTATGGCTGAAACGGCTTCCAGGAGCTTTGGTTTCCACACAAACAAGCCAGCACATCAAGGCACAAGGCTCAGGCTGTAGCTCGGATTTGGCGTCAGAGCTGCACATGCTCAGTCTGCTGGTGTGAGTCAAGCAGCGCGTGACCTTCAGGGCAGCGACGAAGAGTCCGAGTCTGCAGAGACGTCACGCTGCTGCTCTGAATCTGCTTTTTCACATGGGTTCCTCAGATTTCTGCTCCGCTCAGCAGATCTGGAGTCAGAACAGCAAATGTCATTGCTGCATTCATTAGGAGATGCTGACCCCCCTAACACACACACACGCACACACACACACACACACACACACACACGCTCAGTCCCCTCCCCTCCCAGGAGCTTGTGAGGAAGATGAAGATCTAACTGGACATGTGAAAGAGCTGAATATGGTTGTTTGGAGGCTCTGTGTCTGTTTTTGTAAATAAACGCAGACAGTTCTTCTTCATCATCATCATCATCGCTCAGACCCTCCATCACGTGGATTTACTTCAGATCGAATCTGCAACTGGTGATAATTTTATGGATTAGTCTGAAAACTATTGACGCTGGCGTGGCTTCGGTCCTGTTGGGGCAGTTTGTGTCGTTGTTGTTTCCATGTTGGAGATTTACTGTAAATAAGATTCTTTCTCATGATTTTATGTTTTTCTGATCTTTTTGTTTCTCATTCTGCTTGTTTTTTTATGTGACTGAAGTAAATTTATTTCTTTCCAGTGTTATTTTGTGGTAATTTATTTAGTAAAATCTTTAAATATTTGAACTTTGTGGCCATTTTCTGCAGTTTTATCATCATTTCAGTTTCTTTGGTTGCACTAAGAATATTTCACTTCTGTTTTTTATCTTTGTGTTACATTTTTATGCTTTTATGCTTAATGTGGTCACTTCACTGAGTGTTTTTGTTATTTTCTGTGACGTCCGTATCAGAATATTATTTAGTTTCTTTGGATTCTTTTTTGTATTTTCATGAAAATTTCTCATCTTTTAAATCAAACCAAACTTTATTTACAAAGTACTTTTCCTGCCAAAGACAACAGAGTTGATAAAAACTTGTCTCTCACACGCAGTTGCACACACACACACACACACACACACACACACACACACACACTCGCAGAGAACAGAAACATAAACTCCCTCCTTTCTGTCTCTTAGTATAAAGACACCATAAATATCTGGCTGATGCTGCTGTGAGGAAACGATGTCCTCATGGATCTGATCACACCAGTTCCAGTCATTCATAACCGTTCTATGTCCCTTTGCTGAAAAATGCAGTGTGTTTATAATGAAAAGGAAACAGGGGCCCCAGGTTAAGGGGCCCCCAAGTCTTCCTTGGAGAGGGGAGACGCTCTTTGGGCGCCAATCCAATGAAAGTCTGTGTTTCATCCCTGCGACCCAGAATGAGATCTAACGATGCAAATCCACGATCTGAAGCGACATGGACCGAACCAGGAGACAAAAGTTTCTGTCAATCAGAGCTTCTGCAGGTAAATACATGCTCTCATGGTCCTAAACTTCCACCACAACCACCTGATCAGCGTCCCTCAGCTGGATTTCTCATCTTTCTTCTCCTGGCGTTTCACTCACACAAAGACGAGATCTCGCTAAAACCAACTAGTTCCTCATGTTTCACCGTGGCGGAGGAGGAGGAGGAGGGTGGACAACATGTAGCTGGTGGTAACAGACCACGATGAAGATGCAACAGTCAGGACGTCCACAGGAAGAAGCTTTTTTCTGAGTGAATGAATAAATGCAACACATGGAGAATAAAAAGCTAAATGAAAACCGCTGCTCTGCTGTAAAACGAGTTGCAGCTTCATGGATCCAAACTAGATGTGTGATTTATGGAACACGGAGATCATTAAACCTCATCTAGAAGAGACGACCGGGACAAAGGCATGATGCTCCACCCACAGCATCCCACCGCCTGCTCTCTGACTTTCCCCTCCTCAAAGTCACACACATCCCGAGACAACGTGGCACACACCCGCAGCCAGACATCAGAACGCCACCAGCATCTCGTTCACGCCGTCCTTCATCAGGAGCTGCATCCCTCAGAGCACAAAAAGCTTTGACATCCAGCAGCTCACTGCAGATCACGGCGCTCCGCCGCGCTTCAGAGAGACACGGAAGACGCCACAAACGTCCTTCCTCTCTCATCCTCTGGCAGACCGTGTCTGTTGACGTTATGCTAATGAGGCAACGCTGCTCAGGAAGCGCGCTCCTCATCCTCAGGTCCTCGCAGTGCAGTGGCTTTAATATGTGTTTGAAGTTCCCCTGAGACTGCAGAGCTCAGCTGGTGTGTGTGTGTGTGTGTGTGAGTGTGTGTGTATGCCTTTACAGTTACCATCAAAGACCTTGGGCACATTGATGGTCGCCGTTGCCATGGCAACAGCCATGCATCCCCACCTCATTGCCATGGTGACACACTGAAATCAAGTGGAGGCTCTTTCTGCTCTCTCTGTCAGCACACACACACACACACACACACACACACACACACACACTGCTGCAGTCACAGCAAAGCATCATGGGTACAGAAGCAGAACCCCCACAGAGAGACTAAATGAGTCTTTATGGAGCGGTTACCGTGGAGTAAACCCATCTGACGTGTGTGACCTCGATATGAAATGATGAGATGAAACAGGAAGCGACACTAAGAAGTTAAACACACTGAACACACACAGCCGAGTACGGATGGACTGGGAAGTCTGTGTGTGTTCCAGTTGATTGACTGGGAAGTCTGAGGCCAGTACTTCCAGCTGAAGATGGACAGCCGTCCCAGCGCTGAGTAACCAGCCCATCAGTGCTGCGAGGGGACTGACGGACAGGTCAGGAGGACTGATCCTGAGTCAGCGCAGACACCGGGAGAAGGGAGAAAATTAAACAGTGAAGCAGGACAGCATCACTCCGCAGCTTCCTTGCAAAACCATGAAGGATGACGGCCAATCAGCAGCCAGAAGTCCAGAAGAATCGCGCTTACTCAGCATTTTCCTTCATCATGAAGCCCAAACTGACATGAACGTCCATCCTTCAGCCTCCCAGTAACATCCTGGAACCAGTTTGCCTTGTAGGAAAGCTACCAGTTCTCCTCCAGCAAAGAGAAAATGTCTTTAACTGGGTTTTCTCCGCGTGAAGCAAGCAGATTAAATCAAACTGGTTTTATAAATGAGGACTGGTCGTACGAAGAGGAGCCATAAACACACTGGTGTGCAGGCTGACGCCATTTTCCTACCCTTCCTCCCGCTCTGCCTTGCCTAAAGGATGCGGTTGCCATGGTAACCAGACAGTCTCAAGGGGAGAGGGAGCGAGGACGACGGAGGTTGGAAGGATGTGGGGGTGGAGCAGGTGGTGGGAGTGATCGACGCTGTCTTTGTTCAGATGCATGAAGATTTATTTTGATGGAAAATGAAAACCTAAAACTCAAAACATAAATGCAGAGTAAGTAGGTCAGCCCGCTTCTTAAAACATAAAGGCTCTCCGGTGAAAGAAACAAAAGAAGTCCTGAAAAATCACTCTTTTTTCCTCTCATTCACACAGAACGCAGATTCTGCAGCGCTGATCCAGCTCAGCCATCCAGTCCTCTGCATTCATACAAGAACTTAAAAGACCTGAAAAACAAAAACAAATGAAAAGAAAGAAATTTTTAATCTGTCTAAAAACAGACAAAAAGGGAAAAAAAAAGACTAAAAAGCACTGAACTAAAATAAGATGCTGAAATAAGGACAAACTTTCCAGCTGTGCTGCAAGCCAACCACACCAAACTGCTGAGGGGCCGTTGTCACTGTTTTCCTGCTCCAACTCAACTCTACTTTATTTATAAAGCACTTTAAAACAACCAGAGCTGCAACAAAGTCCTGTAAACAATCAGCCAACAGTTAAATGAAAACAAAACAAAATGAATGAATAGTGAATAAAAACAATAATTAAAACCAAACTATGACACAATGAGGCAGAAGCCGTCCCACGCTGGGTTAAAGGCCAAGGAATAAAAAATGGGTCTGAAGAGCTCGTTCCACAGTTATGGACCGGTAGGTGTGATCCAACACACCTGGCTCCAACACACCTGGCTCCAACACACCTGGCTCCAACACACCTGGACGGTTAGTTATTAGCTGAATTAGCAGCACAACTTGGACTGCTTTAGGTTCCACATTGGTCGTGTGTGAAGTCCCGACATGAGTCCTGATCAGGGACGAGAGGAATGATGTGGGAACTTATCCGAGGCTGTGTGATGTGATGGAGATACGGAGCAAATTAAACTTTATTTACTCGGCTTCAGCTTCTTTGAGCAGTTTCTAATGGTTGACCAGAACAAGCAGAAAATTGAGTTTTTATAGGTCAACTAAAAGGCGGCATCTTTACTAAAAGCCGGAGGGTGAAAAGCTTCAGTCTGAGCGGCAGGAGCAGAAGGAGCAGCAGGAGCAGAAGGAGCAGCAGGAGCAGAAGGAGCAGCAGGATGATGGCAGAAGCTTTCATTGAGCATCACTTCATTCGCCACAATGAGCAGCCACCTCCTGTCAGCAACAAAGAACCCCTCCTCTCTGATGTAGTGGTCGTTGACGGCAGGATGAAAAGTGAAATTTGCTGCTGAATCATGGAGGCTGCTGGTGAAGGACAAACATTGCTGCATGGAAACCGATGGAAATCAAACTGATTGATTGGGGCGGGACAAACCCATGCCTCCTGGTGGATCTGCTGTTTGGAGCTGTGATGAAGAGCAGCATCAGCATGAAGAGGAGCAGCTCATGAAGAGGAGCAGCTCATGAAGAGGAGGAGCTCATGAAGAGGAGCAGCTCATGAAGAGGAGGAGCTCATGAAGAGGAGCAGCATCAGCATGAAGAGGAGGAGCTCATGAAGAGGAGCAGCTCATGAAGAGGAGGAGCTCATGAAGAGGAGCGGCTCATGAAGAGGAGCGGCTCATGAAGAGGAGCAGCTCATGAAGAGGAGGAGCTCATGAAGAGGAGCAGCTCATGAAGAGGAGCAGCATCAGCATGAAGAGGAGCAGCTCATGAAGAGGAGCAGCTCATGAAGAGGAGCGGCTCATGAAGAGGAGCAGCTCATGAAGAGGAGCAGCTCATGAAGAGGAGCAGCTCATGAAGAGGAGGAGCTCATGAAGAGGAGCAGCTCATGAAGAGGAGGAGCTCATGAAGAGGAGCAGCTCATGAAGAGGAGGAGCTCATGAAGAGGAGCGGCTCATGAAGAGGAGCGGCTCATGAAGAGGAGCAGCTCATGAAGAGGAGCAGCTCATGAAGAGGAGGAGCAGCTCATGAAGAGGAGCAGCTCATGAAGAGGAGCAGCTCATGAAGAGGAGGAGCAGCTCATGAAGAGGAGGAGCAGCTCATGAAGAGGAGGAGATCATGAAGAGGAGCAGCTCATGAAGAGGAGCAGCTCATGAAGAGGAGGAGCTCATGAAGAGGAGCGGCTCATGAAGAGGAGCGGCTCATGAAGAGGAGCAGCTCATGAAGAGGAGCGGCTCATGAAGAGGAGCGGCTCATGAAGAGGAGCGGCTCATGAAGAGGAGCGGCTCATGAAGAGGAGCAGCTCATGAAGAGGAGGAGCAGCTCATGAAGAGGAGCGGCTCATGAAGAGGAGCAGCTCATGAAGAGGAGGAGCAGCTCATGAAGAGGAGGAGCAGCTCATGAAGAGGAGGAGCTCATGAAGAGGAGCGGCTCATGAAGAGGAGCAGCTCATGAAGAGGAGGAGCTCATGAAGAGGAGCGGCTCATGAAGAGGAGCAGCTCATGAAGAGGAGCAGCTCATGAAGAGGAGGAGCTCATGAAGAGGAGCGGCTCATGAAGAGGAGCAGCTCATGAAGAGGAGGAGCAGCTCATGAAGAGGAGCAGCTCATGAAGAGGAGGAGCAGCTCATGAAGAGGAGGAGCAGCTCATGAAGAGGAGGAGATCATGAAGAGGAGCAGCTCATGAAGAGGAGCAGCTCATGAAGAGGAGGAGCTCATGAAGAGGAGCGGCTCATGAAGAGGAGCGGCTCATGAAGAGGAGCAGCTCATGAAGAGGAGCGGCTCATGAAGAGGAGCAGCTCATGAAGAGGAGCGGCTCATGAAGAGGAGCAGCTCATGAAGAGAAGCGGCTCATGAAGAGGAGGAGCAGCTCATGAAGAGGAGCAGCTCATGAAGAGGAGGAGGAGCTCATGAAGAGGAGCGGCTCATGAAGAGGAGGAGCTCATGAAGAGGAGGAGGAGCTCATGAAGAGGAGCGGCTCATGAAGAGGAGGAGCGGCTCATGAAGAGGAGGAGGAGCTCATGAAGAGGAGCGGCTCATGAAGAGGAGGAGGAGCTCATGAAGAGGAGCGGCTCATGAAGAGGAGGAGCTCATGAAGAGGAGGAGCGGCTCATGAAGAGGAGCGGCTCATGAAGAGGAGGAGCAGCTCATGAAGAGGAGGAGCAGCTCATGAAGAGGAGGAGCAGCTCATGAAGAGGAGCGGCTCATGAAGAGGAGGAGGAGCTCATGAAGAGGAGGAGCGGCTCATGAAGAGGAGCGGCTCATGAAGAGGAGGAGCAGCTCATGAAGAGGAGGAGCAGCTCATGAAGAGGAGGAGCGGCTCATGAAGAGGAGCGGCTCATGAAGAGGAGGAGCTCATGAAGAGGAGGACCTCATGAAGAGGAGCGGCTCATGAAGAGAAGCGGCTCATGAAGAGGAGGAGCTCATGAAGAGGAGGACCTCATGAAGTGGAGCAGCTCATGAAGAGGAGGAGCAGCTCATGAAGAGGAGGAGCAGCTCATGAAGAGGAGCAGCTCATGAAGAGGAGGAGCTCATGAAGAGGAGGAGCAGCTCATGAAGAGGAGGAGCTCATGAAGAGGAGGAGCAGCTCATGAAGAGGAGGAGCAGCTCATGAAGAGGAGCAGCTCATGAAGAGGAGGAGCTCATGAAGAGGAGGAGCAGCTCATGAAGAGGAGGATGTCTGCAGAATCAGCCAGTAGTCATGCAGAAACACGCTCCCCCGTCTTCGCCTATCATCTGAGCTGCATTGCAGCTGTCCACCTCCCACGAACGCATCGCTTATTCAGTGAAACGGTGTGTTTAAGGCCTCACACTCACAGGAGGAGAAAACAGCTGCAGGCAGAGGAGGGAAAAAGCTGCAACAATTCCATCTTAGGGCAACATTGGCTGTTAGCAACAGCTTTTACAGCTCAGCAGCATCACACTGCAGCAGCACACAGGAAGCAGGGCAGCAAGGTCAGCGTGGACACACTGAGGCGAAGCTCCACAGCTCAATCTGACAGCATGAGGTCCATCAGCTGTTCCACAAAACCTCTCTGTTGCGTAACGTTCCAGCGGCTCTGCATGTTCCAGCTCAGAGGAAGAAGCTCAGCGAGCCACTCATGGACATCAACTAGTGAGGTCAGAGGTTCAGACAGCCGTCTGCAGAACGTTGCAGAACGCTGCAGAACGTTGCAGAATGTTGCAGAACGTTGCAGAATGTTGCAGAATACTGTAGAACGCTGTAGAACATTGCAGAATGCTGCAGAACATTGCAGAACATTGCAGAATATTGCAGAACGCTGTAGAACATTGCAGAACGCTGTAGAATATTGCAGAACGCTGCAGAACATTGCAGAACATTGCAGAACGCTGCAGAATGTTGCAGAATACTGTAGAACGCTGTAGAACATTGCAGAACGCTGCAGAACATTGCAGAACGTTGCAGAATCAGATAAGTGTCTCATTAGCAGCCTCTGCAGAGCTGGATGACGTGCAGAAGAGGAATTCAGCTGTGTGACTCAGCTGTGCTGGACTGGGGTTGCGTCTAAAGGTTGCAGGATGGGAGATCTCCAGGACTGGACTTGGGAACCCCTGGTTTAAAGCAAACCAGAAACTCCAGGCAGAGGTCATATTTCTGGTCCAGAAAGTAAAAGTCCAGCAGCTGTTCCGTCCACCAAACCAGCTGGATTTAATGAGCAGAGTTTATTAGGTAAACGAGCCTGTTAGTGAAAACACCTGTTCTAAATGTAGATCCAAAAACATGGCAGGACTTTTACTTTCTGGACACCTCTGCCTCTAGACAAAACCATTTCCAGGATCTAAAACATCACCAGTATGCAGATCCTGATGTCTGAACTGGAGGAACTTCATGCAAAGATTCACTGAGGAGTTTTTTTCCACAGTTTTTCTCCACACATTGAGAAATACTGTGGATTGAGATGGAAACCTGCCTGCAGATGATCATCCTGCTTGTTCAAACGTCGTCTTAACTAGCTCCACCTGTTTCTCGGCTGTTCACACTTATATGTAGTCAACCAATCACACGGCCGCAGCTCAACACATTCAGTCGTGTGGACGTGATGAAGACGACTTGCTGATGTTCAGCATCAGAATGAGGAAGAAATTAGATATAAGTGACTTTAAACGAGGCATGTTGTTTCAAATAAGCACTGGTTCCACTAAGATCTGCAGAACATCATCTCTGACACGTCCAGCCTGGAAGCAGATGGTCTCCAGCAGCAGAAGACCACAGCGGGTTCCTCCTGTCAGTAAGAACAGGAAACTGAGGCTACAATTCTCACCAGAACTGGACAATAGAAGATGGAGAAACGTTGCTGGTCTGATGAGTCTCCAGTTCAGCTCCACATTCACATGGTAGGATCAGAATCTGCTGGAAACATCATGACAACATGGATCCATCCTGGCTTGTTTGTCCCACTTTGGTCCCCTTAGTTCCAACATGACCTGGTTTAACCTCCACAGCCTACCTGAGTCCTGCTGCTGACCATGTCCATCCCTTTCTGAGCACAGTGTAGCATCTTCTGATGGAAACTTCCAGCAGGATGATGCACCATGTCACAAAGCTGGATGGATGTGAAGCAGCTGTGTGATGCTTCATCACCTTGTAGAATTCAATTCAACTTTATTTGTATAGCGCCACTTCACAACAATGTTGTCACAGGACACTTTACGTACACGAATCAACATACACACCATTTCAAGCCAATTCATACATATCATATAGTAGAAACCAACTGATTGCATCGAGTCATGACTTGGATCCAATCCCCCATCCTGAGCTGCACGCGGCGACAGTGGGAAGGAAAAAACTCCCCTTTGACAGGAAGAAAACCTCCGGCAGAACCTATGACACCAAGAATTAAGGCAGTTCTGGAGGAGAGAGGTGGTCCAACCAGGTACCAGAAAGATGAACTGAACCAGAACAGTCTTGGATTGTCCCTTCTGGGTTGCTGTAGGACTTGTTTCCTTAAACCTCTGACTGAATATTCCACATGTAGCCCAGTGGTTGCTGGGATAGACTCCAGCTCCCAGTGACGTTTAACTGGACTAAGCGGTGAAGAAGATGGATTAATCTTCTGCTTCCATCCGAACTCTAAATCTGTGAAACTTCTTTCTTTTATTTATTAACGTTATGATTATTTTGACTGTTGATGTGATGGACTGGTGACCTGTCCAGGTGTAACTGCCTCTCGCCCAGTGGTTGCTGGGATGGACTCCAGCTCCCAGCGACACTGAACTGGAAAAAGCAGAATATGGATGGATGATGTGAAGCTGTGAACCCTCAGAGGATGAATATTGGAAGCTGAGCTGCTGGAGCTGACGGGGTGGGAGTGGGAGGGTTGGTAGGTGGGGGGTAGGATGACAGAGGAATGGTGAGAAGAAGCTGATGGATGACATGTTTTAAGCCAAACATTTTTATTTCTCATCACACACGATGAAAAATCCTTTTTTCCAGCAGAGATCGGACTTCTCTAATCTGTTCTGCTTTATTAACGTTGTTCTGTTTGCTTTTTAATCATTTCTGGTTTTGTTTTCATGCAGTTTTTGGACCCACCGCCCCCCCCCTCCTCCTCCCAGAGCCTCTCTTTAATCACACTGAAACCAGCAGGTGCTGCCTTCAAAGCTCCTCTCAGGTTCTTTCTGTCTGCTAACTGTGGATCTGCTCCGCGTCGATACGTCGCCTTTCCAACGATGCTGGTGAGGAAGAGGAGCTGCTGGAGGCCCCGCCCTCCTGCCTTCGGCCTCATCCGTCAGCAGCAGCTTTGGCACCGTCTGCAGAGCTCCACAACACTAAAACATTGTTTCAGTAATGTTGATTTCTGTTTTTTTATTCTGAAGAAATTTTATTGTTTTTTAGAAATTAGCTGTAGAACAAAGAAAAAAGATTAATTTTTTAACTATTTCTCCAGCTTTGGTGCTGGATATGATCAAAATATCAACCCAAATGAGGCAAATTTCAATCTGAACATTAATGAACGTGACAAAACGACCATCAGTAACACGGATTTATGTTTATGCTGCATAATATCCTCATGATGCCTCGTTTAATACCAGTTTAACTTGTTTAATACCAGTTTAACTTGTTAAATACCAGTTTAACTAGTTTAACCCCATTTTAACTCGTTTAACACCAGTTTAACTCGTTTAACACCAGTTTAACTCGTTTAACACCAGTTGAACTCGTTTAACACCAGTTTTTAACTCTGCAGGCTTGTAAGGTTTCATGACATTATCTATATCTTTATCTGACAAAAGACTTTTGAAAGCCGCTCATTCATATAATTAGAAGCTGTTCAAGCAGTTTTTCTCCTGAAAAACTGGAAGGATTAAACATCAAATGGGGGATAATGGATGAATGGTAATGGCATAACCAGCTGCTGGTAATGGTGGGCTTCTCTTCCTTATTCAGGAAACCGTCGCTGTTTCTTACAGCAGATGTTTAAACAGAACCGACAAAATAAAAATAAAGAGTTTAATATTTCTTAATTCTTTGAAGGGAAGTCAGATCTTTATATGATGTTTACTTCACTTTGCTCTACTAACCATTATTTCCAGGAATCCTCCCAGTGTTTCCATCGCTGTGCTGAAGACTGGATCCTAACAGGCTGCCAGTCTGATCAGGAAACAAACTGATTTAACTCAACGTTTGCCCAGATCTTAAATTCAGTCTCGATCCCATTCGGGATCCGCCGAGTGATATGAAATTATATCGAAGGCAATTTAATCTTTTCCATTCATTTCAAAATCACTAAAAGCAACAAGAACGTCACTTAATATTTTCATTCCTGAGATCAGGTATTTACATTAATGACAATAATTCCCAAACGTTTTGCGTGACCCTGCGTGACCTCTGAGCTGTGCATGTGTCAGGTGGGTCATGCATTATATTTCCACACACACCAGTGGTTTTCTCTTTCTTTAGATCCATAAACATATCATGAAAACTAAACAATAATTAGCTTAAAAGAAATAAAAAAAAGAATATTCCTATAAATAAACGTGAGAAACAACACGTCGTTGTCTGAGTGGGAGAGAAGAAGTAGCCTGGATGTCCACGCTTTCCTCTCTCCTTTACAGCTTCTTCTAACAGAAGGAACTTTTATCTGCATTTTAAAGCTCGTTTTTGCGTCGCAGCGCCCCTGATGGCGACCAGCTGGAATAAAACTGGAGGTTTTCTAAATAAAAACCTGGAAAACTGCCTGAATCTTTATAAACAACAAGGATAAAGTGGTTTTGGGTGGGAAAAAAAACATCTTCACACCTAAAATGAGCTACTTTAGCAGAGGTAAAGCTAAATTCAGGTGTTTTAAGCTTAATGTGTACAAAGTTAATTGTATTAAAACATGTTTATTGCTGCTGTCGTGGTTTTTATCCTCATCATTTCCTTTATACGCTTTGTAAAAATCCCTAATTTAGTTGTTAAACTGTATGTAATATTATTAACAACTATCAACCGACCTGAACGGTTTGAGAACCACTGTAAGACTAGAAATGTTCCGTTTTCTCATGTTAGTAACTCTTAGAAGATTAGACATATTAGTAAACACAAACAACATGCCAGAGGAACCTAATGTGTAGCTATTTTCACTATAAAACTGTGTTTGATAGGTACTGTATGATTTTTGAACAATGTTTGTATGCTGGACGGATGTTAATGACATATTTATCGACATATTGATGTCGATAAATATCTGCGATGAGCGTGCGGCCTTACAAGCATGACACATAACATGCATTATATACCCTCATTATAATAAACTCTATGTCCTTCATACCTTCTACCTACTGATATATATTTATTGTATTTTGCATTTATTTAGCAGATTGCACATCTGTCTTCCTGCTAATGAGAAGCTACTGCACATGTCGCAGTGGATTCTGTGTGAAGCTGAACTTAGTTTTAAGGATAAATAATGTTGGATAAACTGAAATAATAAACAGCCATCATTTCTTTATAGCTTTACTTTCAGACAAATACACACACACACACACACACAAATATATATATATATATATATATATATATATATATATATATATATATATATATATATATATATATATATATATATATGTACATAATGAAGTGGTCTTTAGCAGTAGCCCTGCAGGCTTTCTTAGTTGCTCCCATTTCTGTGTTTGCATCTCTAAAAAACAGGAAAAATAACCCAGTTTGAACCACAACGTCACATGTAGCCTCATCTGGAGCCAAAATCCAAACAAAAACCTGCAGAACTGTGAAAAAACCAGCCGGTTCCGACTGTATTGATGAACAAATAGTAAACGTTTTAATAGACTGCTTACATTTCCTGTTTTACTGGTAATGAAGTGGGGGTGCAGGAACCAGATGCAGAGATGTGAGGGATGCAGTTTGATGAGGGCAGTAAAGAAAAGCCGACTGGCGTTGGGAGTAACACACATCTGGTGTGGTGGAGATGAGAAAGCCCTACTGGAGCTACTGGGAGGAGCAGTAGGACCCTGCTGGGCTGATCACCTGATCACACCCCTCCTTTTGGATAAAAACATCTGAACCTGTGTCTGTTTACAGAGCAGTGTGGAAATGTGCAGCATGAAACCAACACATCAGCCAGTAAGACAACACACAACAAACCAACATCATCATCATCACCACCACCACCATCAGCAGCATCAGCATCATCATCAGCATCATCATCATCATCACCACCACCATCATCAGCATCAGCATCATCATCAGCATCAGCATCATCATCAGCATCATCATCATCAGCAGGACTGCCTCTGAGCTGCAGGACCTCACAGAAAAGCTTCCTACAGACACGTTTATCTGGTAGAAAGCCGCCTCTTGTGGTTCGCAATGCAGCTGAATCTGAATTAAACAGAGAAAACAACACGCACGCGCGCGCACTCGCAGGGAACGAAAGGTCAGAAGATGCAGAAGCAATAATTCACATGATAATGGAGAACGGACCAGTAAAACCAGCACAGGCTGAAAAACCAGAGCGGAGACCAGAACCAGGATCTCAGAAGGACAAAGAACCGGACCAGGTCCAAGCAGGTCCAGTCTGACCTCATTCAGCTGCTGCTGCCTTTCTGACGACATCTCTGATTCACCACCTCCTCCATCATTCTGCATCCCTCTCCTGCATCAAGAAGATGCAACACACACACACACACACACACACACACACACACACACACACACACAAACCAAAGAAAAAACCACCATCCACCTTTAAAGACGGAAAAGGGGCAGAAATGAACCCCCCCACCCCCCCCCCCCACCCCCGCCCATCCTCGTTTTGTCCTTTATAATTCACAGTGTCAACCGGGCCAAACCAGGCCGATCCGGGCCGAACCAGGCCTGCAAGGTCGGTCCGGATCGGAAAACTCGGAACATCTGACAGACAAAAGGTGAAACAGACTCGAAAAAAACGAGGAGCGGCCGATTCTTACCTCATGACTCCGAGCAGAGCTGAAGATCACTGATGAAGAGGAGGGAGAGGAGGAGAGGAAGAGGAGGAGGTGCTGCGCGAGAGAAGGGAGTGGGAGGGGTGGGAGGGTGCATTTCCAAAAGCTTTTGTTTTATTTGTATTGTAATAAAGTACTGTATGCGGATATTCTTATTATTCTTATTACTATATTTATTATTATTATTATTAAGAAGAAGAAGAAGTAGACAATATCATATTTTATTGTTTTGTCTTTTAAAAAAATCACTTTATGAAACATTGGAACATTTTGGTTCATAAAACACCTCTCAAATAATTTACAAAAACATGTAATTAATGGAAAACATGAAGAAAACGCCTTGTTATTTGTGTCCAGATTGAAACATTACCGCCACCTAGTGGTGAAGATGCGCACATACGGTCAGTTGTGAATGGACGGTGGCCGTCAGTGGCCATATTTAATCCGTACATAAATGTGTTTTCATCTGCAGGTGGTGTAGTGCAGGGATTACTGCACTGCAGGTAAATGGTGGCAGAAATATGACGGCTTCCATGTACGTGGACCCACATGAAGTAGACATAAAAGGTTTATTCTAAGAGAACAAAAATGATTAGAGACCAGTAAAAACACAGTTCTTAATGACATACTGAATTATACTGTCATTGACCTCAGATTTTGTTACAGCTGCACCGACATGCAAAATGCACATTTAACCAATGAAATGCTCAGAAAGCTTTCCTGTTTTCATTTGTAGTTCCCCACAATCACCACCGGATGGAGACAGATACCTGCGTCAGTTTTCTCCTGGTCCGTGTGATATGGCAGTAACATGAAAAAATAAAAATAAAAAGCTGAAAAAAGATATAACAGGTAGAAAAAAGATTAAATGGTAGAAAATGATCAGTTTTTTACATTTACGGTACAATTTTTTCATTCATGTACTAAATATATGTTTATTTAAATATGAAGAAAATTGATGGATGAATGTTTTGTGTGAAAATATAGAAATTATCTATCTATCTATCTATCTATCTATCTATCTATCTATCTATCTATCTATCTATCTATCTATCTATCTATCTATCTATCTCTATCCAGGTGACTGATCAGGCATATAAAATATAACTTAAGCATCTTAAACAAGAGAAATAATCAATCAAACACGCTTCCTAACTTCTTCTGCTGCTCTTAACTGGTTTAAATTAACAATCAAACATATATATATATATATATATATATATATATATATATATATATATATATATATATATATATATATATATATATATATATATATTTCAATAAATTAAGAAAATAACAATCCATTTCTAATCATGTAATCGGTGGAGTGTGAAACCAGTAAACAAGCTGCTGGTTATGTTGAGATAAATAAGCTTCATTCCAGCAACAACATGATGTTCTTCAGCTTTGCTGCTATTTATTCTGCTGATGACGTGTGGAAGTGACGCTGATGGAGGTGATGAAGGTGTGACAGGAGGTATATTTTTACTTTAGAGGAGGAGGATGCTGGAAATAATCCCGCCGGATGTAAAGCTTTCAAATTAAAAGCTTTTTTTCTTTTTATAATAACTGTGAGTGCTGTTCTGATTTCACTTTACATCCAAAATAAATATTATAAACCTCATAAAAACAAAGTCTGAATTCTTTTCAATCTTTATATTTATTTAAATAATTTCTTCAGATAAATAAAGATATCCTGACCGGAAGTCTTGTCTCCTTATTTTTTCTCCTTTGCCAGAGGAAGGTGATAAGTAGGGAGGAGGAGGAGAGGAGGAGGAGGTCTGGAGCGTGCAGATCAGAAGCAGGTCTGACGGTGATGGTGATGATGGTGATGATGATGAAGGTGTGAGTCAGACAGCGGAGGGTTCAGGATGCTCAGAGCCGCTCCGGAGTAGACAAACCCCGCACACACACGCAGAGAGAACCCGGGAGGATCCGCGGAGACACGGTGAGTCTGCAGACAAACACACACACACACACACACACACACACACACACACACACACACACCGGCGACATGCGGACACTCACACCGACACACACGCGCCGGTAGCGGCTGCAGGAGGGGAGAGAGCCGGCAAGCTGGACACGGAGCTCCGCTGCTCATCTTCAGCACTCACTGTGCACGCGTGTGCACGTTTACGTAAAGAGAAGCAGCGCACGTGTCCAGCTGTGCGCGTGCTCGAGCCATCCAGAGTCACACAGATTTCCATGATGCGAGGAGATAATGATGCTGAAGCTGCAGCTGATTGAAACAGAACAAAGCAGCAGGTCAGTGCTGCGTGCGTGTGCGCGCGCACTTCCATCACAGCAGAAATATGTTTTTACCTCTTCATAGATCATTTCCAGGAGGAAACAGCTGGATCTTTTCTCTCTGAACTCAACTCAACTTTATTTATAAAGTCCTTTAAAGCAACCAGAGGTGAAACAAAGTGCTGTAAACAATCAGCCAAAATAAAAACAGAATTAAACAGTTTAAATAACACAATAAAACAACAGGTCATACAAGGAATACGGAAATAAAACAACAAAACAAACTGAATAAATAGTAAGTAAAAACCAATAATAAAAATAAACTAAAGCACACTGACCGGAAACTGTATGACGTTGGGTTAAAGGCCGAGGAATAAAAATGGGTTTTAAGAGGAGACAGTGAGGAGGCTTGTCTAATGTGGGGGGGGGGGGGCTCATTCCACAGTTTTGGACCGGCAACTGAAAAAGCTCTGTCCCCTCTGAGCTTCTGTTTGGACCTCGGTACGTCCAGGATCAGCAGGTCAGCTGACCTGAGGCACAGGGCAGGAGTGTTGGGGTGGAGGAGCTCAGAGAGTCGAGGTAAAGGAGAACAGAAGACTGATTTGTTCATTCAGCGCTGCAGAAAACATCAGCTGCGATAAGAAGGAAGTTGATGAGAGAAAACTTCCCGCTTCTATGACGTCACAGCTACTGGGATGACGTTTTACAGCAGAGTTTCTGTCTCCACAGAAGGAGCAGTTCATCTCCAGAAACTTTGTTTCCCCGTCATGTCTCTACAGGAAGCCAGAAGGGACAACAGCAGGTTGGGTTTCAGGACACATCCACGTCGGGCTTTCTAATCCGAATCCAAATCCGATTGCTCTGGAAGTCCGCCTTGTTTGGGGAACTGTGAACACGCCAAACAAATTCTGATTTTGATCAAAGAAGCAGACTCAGTCCACCTACAAATGCAGGTCTAGGCCTGTTTCAAGCGGACCAAATACAGGAAGTGAAGTCCCTTCCTACATTTGGCGTAGCATTGCATTGTGGGTAAACACCATAGACTGTATATAAAAGATGGGTGGAGCCTCCGTGACGTCACCCGTAGGTTTCTGAAGAACTGAACTGAAGCTCGGTGGGCGGTTCCTACCATCACCATCTTGGCAGGGGCATGCGTGTCGTCTCGCCCAGAAAATACAAATATGGGCAAAGAGGTGGAGCTGAGAGGGGGGCTGTGAGCGTAGCGTCATGGTGGATGATTGACATCGAGCGAACTCCGAGCTTTCTGTAGCTAAGAGCTAACCGAGCTAACCTGGAGATAACAGGAGCTAACCAGCTAACGGAGGTAAGCGGGCTAAAGCTAAGTCACGTTGTTAACCGGCTAAAAACCGCGGTTGTTCTACGTTCTTCTTACTTGAAACGGGAGATCGGGTACCTGTCAATCAAAAGGACATGCCTCTAAAATTCAATCCTCCCACAGTTGTCATGAAGGTAAACCTGACCCGGATTTTTGAACCAGGCTCTAAACATGTTTATTTCCGCTGTAAACATGTTTATTTCCGCTGTAAACATGTTTATTCCTGCTGTAAACATGTTTATTCCTGCTGTAAACATGTTTATTCCTGCTGTAAACATGTTTATTTCTGCTGTAAACATGTTTATTTCCGCTGTAAACATGTTTATTCCTGCTGTAAACATGTTTATTCCTGCTGTAAACATGTTTATTCCTGCTCTAAACATGTTTATTCCTGCTGTAAACATGTTTATTCCTGCTGTAAACATGTTTATTCCTGCTCTAAACATGTTTATTCCTGCTGTGAAGTTGGTCTTTTTAACATGGGAGTCCATGGGGATTTGCTCTGTTTTGCAGCCCCTAGTGGATGAAGGGGGAACTGCAGTTTTATGCACTTCCACATAGACTTCAATTTTAACCACCGAAGGTTGCCGCTTGGTTCACATTGACGAAAAAAGACAGTTTCAGGTACTTTGCTGTATTTTCTGATGCATGACAGGATGTTAGCTACATTTTCATTGGTTGAGAGAAGAATTGCTGCAATGGACTGGCCGAGACGAGCCTATCCCACTGATCAAAACCGTGTTTGATCGCCCTTCACTGATTTCTTGCTTTTAGCAAACGCTGGGGTCATCTTATAGAAGCTGCTTGATCCTTTTTTAATTGTTATCCTGTGATAAGACGTAGTCTTGGACTGTTTTCTAACCTCACCAGCATGTCCATGTGGGGCCCAATAGGGTCAAATTTGGGTTGCACATGTTTGTCTGCCGTTTCCATGGTGATTCGATTCTTTCTGGCCAGGAGTGAGTATGAGCTTGACTGAACGTCTGTGTCTCGCTGTGTTGGTGCTGTGATGGACTCGGAACCGCGACTCCAGCCCCCATGCGACGCTGCATTTGGACCAGTCTATCTCAAGAGACACAGTTTGATTTCTGGAGACAGAACAGTGATGGTGTGAAGTGATAAATTAACCAGATTAACCAGAGCTGTGGCGACATAGTTAGCCCTGCGATGGACTGGCGACCTGTTCAGGGTGTACCCCACATCTCACCCAAAGACTGCTGGGATAGGCTCCAGCTTCCCCTGACCCTTAATTAGACTAAGCGATGATGAACGGATGAATGTGTCGACATGAAGGACACAACGGAGCAAAGAACCGATTTAAACTGGATCCTCAGACTCTTACAGACACATCAGTGTTTTTCATTTCTTTAGTTTTATCTGTGAAAACCAGCAACAGCCCTCCTCAGAACCGGGACCTCAACAGGTCTGATGGAGGGTTCTATCAGATAATCTGATCCACTGGGATCTTACTATTTGATTGTTGTGAAAGTAGAACAATAGAGTCACACAAGAAACATACTAATGATAAAAACACACACACAAAGATACAAACACACACACTAATGACATAAACACACACACTTATGATATAAACACACACTAACGGCAGCTACATCAGGCTGAAACAGGCGGAGAACGTTTGCTTTGTGGACATTTTGACTTTTTATTCTTCCAGCATCTCATTTCATCCTCTCCTCATTAATGGACGCTTGTGGTCACACCTCAGGTTTTCTGTCTTTACATGCGTGTCGGCAGCAGCGTGTTTTCCATGCTGCCTGCCTCCACACAGGAAGTGACATCAGATGATGTGGGTAGGTGGGTAACCATGACAACGGCCCTGCCGGTGATGACATGTTTGCACTACTCTCTCGGTGCATAAGTCTCTGCAGTCTGTCTCTGTCACCGTGGTCTCTCCTTCAAGCCTTGTAACCACGGTGACCAGACCACACACACACACACACACACACACACACACACACACACACACACTGAGGACATTGTAATTTATGTCAGCAAACACAAGGGATGGTGTCAGGAGGCAGGTGTGTGTAGAACGATTTACAGGCTCCTGATTGGTCACGGCGGTGGGTCTGCAGTGCAGATAAGGAGGAGGTGACGTCAGCAGGAGGAGAAGCCGCCTCGGTGGAGAAACACCACCAGCAACTCCAGTTGAAACACAAAGGCTTTTTTTACCTGCACAGGTGGCGGACGGGGAGACGTCTGACAGATCCGGCACTGAGTGAGAACTGGTTCCAGACTCATCAGGAGACTGAACGTCTCCTTTGACTTTGTTTAACTTTTACAAAATGCATCTCCGTTCAGTTCCTCCGTCTCTCCCGCAGCTGCTTCTTCCCGTCTTAGGTCTCCCAGAAAGACCTCCTTCCTTCAGTCTCAGATCTGAGACCTGATTGGTTTGTGCAGCATGAAGATAAACTGATCAGGTTTCTGATAGATGATCAGTGAAGTCGCTTCGCTGTTCTGAAACCAAATCACAAAGTTATCAGCTGCACGGTGGCGTAGTGGTTAGCAGCTGTATTCAGCCTCACAGTGAGAACATGGTTGGATCGATGCGCGGCTGTCCTCCCCGTGTATGCGTGGGTTCTCTCCGGGTATTCCGGCGTCCTAAGACGTGCATATCAGGTTCATTGGTTACTCTAGAAAGAAAATGTCCCTGCGATGGACTGGCAACCTGTCCAGGATGTACCTGCTTCTCGCCCAGAGATCGCTGAGATAGATAGATTGTAGACTCCATCTGAACTGGACTAAGCGGTCAGTTATTAGTCATGTAGACAGCATGGTCTGATTATCTTTGTCGGATTATGAGAAATCTGATTTTCAGATTGTCTGTGTTTATGTTTTGACAGTAAAAACTTTTGCCTTTTTATCAAATCAAATAAAAGTTTATTGGTAAAGCACCTTTCATACAAGAAGCAGCTCAAAGTGCTTTACATATATTAAAACAAGTAAAACAAATAGACATCATTATTCACACACACATACTGACACACCCCCAATCTCATGTTGCCTGATAAAGCTTCTAAAATAGTTTTCTTTCTCTTTGACTGACAATAATAATGATAGTAAAAGAATAAACATAAAAGAGATAACATCTGGCTTGGCAAACTGTGAGGGAACGATATCCTGGGGATCCGCTCACACCAGCGGCCGGCCCACCCACAACCATAGGGTGTGTCCCCACTGGAACGGCCACGACTCAGGTTGGCCTCAATCCGTACTACAACCAAATGGCTGTACTTCAGGGGCCAACCCTGTGTTACAGTATTATTTTAGGCACTGAAAGAGTTCTTCTATTGTTTGGTCTCAAGGCTCAGTTCTGCTTCCTGATGGACATAAATGGGGGACATTCGTTCCAAATGTTGACGTACGCCCGCGTCTTTAACGTTGCCATGGTTGTTAAGTCACTCCATCCACTAGGGGGCAGTGTTGAGTTGAGAGTTTATTTCTGCATTTTGACCCCGGCTGGTAGCGGTAAAGCATCTCTGTAAAGTTGTTTACAACCATCCAAAAACACCAGATGGAGCACAAGAATAAAACAACAAGATTTTTCGCTCTTCTCCTCAGCTTCTTACTCTAGTTCAGCTGTTTCTGCATCGTCCTCTTCTTGTTCCTCTTCTTCTTCTCAGGTTTGTTTCTTTCGCTGATTGTTGGTCGGCTACACAACTCAGCGCTGCCTCCGTGGTATCCGATGGCATTGCTCCGTTCAGTTCATGAGTCGAGTGACAGATATCTGAGTGCCTTCAAAACGGACACGTTAAGCGCGTAACCGACGCAGGAGATGGACGAAGCTGGGCCTTCAGTCACATGTTAATAAATTGTAAATACTTGTAAAGGTCTTGAAAGTAAAACTAAAGGCCCTCTTGTTCACTTTGTCATGTAAGTTTTGGTTTGTCTACTTAATGGTTTTATTCTTGTTTTATGTCTTAAATTGCCCAGTAAAACACCAACATTAAAAGCACCTCATAAAAGCACCTCATAAAATAATTAAAATAATTATTTTAATTATTATTATTTAACTGTTAAACTAAAAAAAAAATAGATGAAGTAATATATAAATAAAATTAAGAAAAATATAAAAGTAAATTAAGAAATTTCACTTGGATTTTATTTATTTATTATGTATTTAACTATTTCTTTATTGGACGTTAAGTTTTAATTGGTATTAGGTTGACGTTCTGAAACTGCGATGCAGTGTTGCACGAGGTGAAAAGTTTACTGAATTTCTGTTAATTTAATGTGAAAATAAACTCAGAGGGGACAAAACTGTTGGCAGGTGCAGTAAATAATGTCAGAACTGCAGCTGCAGAGAGAAAGCGAATCTGACTTCCTGATTTCCTTCTCTGGGGATGCATTTCTGTTTGCTTCGGAGAAACATGTATGACTGCATATTTACTGAAATACTTGTCCATATGTATCCTCAGGAGGGATCACGATCTGGCTTCTGGTTAAAGACGCACAAAAAGCTCTCAGCGCTCATAAATGTTAGATTTCCAGAGCGAAAGCAGAATTGTTTCTCTTTGTTGCCTTTTTGTCAACTTTTTAGCAAACATGATGATAATACAGCTGGGGTGTCCAGGTCCGGTCCTCAAGGGCCACAATCTGCAGGTTTTCCATGTATCCCTGCTCCACCACACCTGACTGAAATGAATCAGTCATTGTGCAGAACTTCATTGTCTGCTGGATCCATTTGATGGAAGCCAGGTGTGTTGGAGCAGGGAAATATTGACCGCCTTTAGACACCCTGTGATCCAGTAAAGTATTGTCTTGCAATTTATTTGGTAAATCATGCAATTAGTTCAATGTCATTGGATAAAATGTCCGTTGACGTATCCATTTACATGAACTTGTTATTTACTGGTAAATGAAGGTGTTGTTGTGGAAAAAAACATCTGATCAAGTTTATAATGAATTGTTCATAAAGTTCCAGTACTGTTGGTGTTCATGTTCAGTGAAGTCTTCATGTTCTTATCCAGGCAGACCTTGTTAAATAATCCCATCATGTTTGTCTCCCAGCTGATTGATCCAGAGAGGAAGGTGGACTCCAGCTCCCAGGATGCCTGAGCAGAGCAACGACTATCGGGTGGTGGTGTTTGGAGCCGGCGGGGTGGGGAAGAGCTCGCTTGTTCTTCGGTTTGTGAAAGGCACCTTCAGAGAC
Source organism: Telmatherina bonti (assembly GCF_933228915.1). NCBI lineage: Eukaryota > Metazoa > Chordata > Actinopteri > Atheriniformes > Telmatherinidae > Telmatherina > Telmatherina bonti. The sequence continues at coordinate 6,870,747 of NC_136626.1, read as the reverse complement.
ACCTACATCCCCACAGTGGAGGACACCTACACACAGGTCAGTGGACTGTGTTTGTCCTGGTGTTTAAATGATCTCTGTTTAACCTATAAAGACCCAACCCAAGACAAAATGCTAAGATAAGCTAGTTCTTTTCAGAGATGCACCGATCCACTTTTTGGGAGTTACGATCAGATACCGATATCTGAAACTTGAATATCTGCAGATACTGATATTTGCCGAAACCAAATCTGTTTATGTGAACATTATTGTGACTATGGTTATTATTGCTGTTATAACTGTGTAAGATTTCATTAGGTTGTAATAAATGACCCATCCTTTCTGAAGTTACCTCACCAATACAAATATATTAACATTACAGATCTAACAATTTCAACAACTTTTATTTTGATTAGCCACATTTGACCTAAATACAACTATAAATGTGTGGTTTTGAAACAAAGATCTGACTTTTAGTGCAACAAAAAATGTCACTGTTTAACATTCAAGGCATTTATTTCTTTTAAAACACCTCCGAAACATGTCATCAAACACATCTGCGCTAGCTTGACTAGTGTGGTATTGGGTATCAGTTGTGCTATTGGTACACTTTTATTAATATCAAGTAAGAGTACACACAAATGGTATTGAGCCGATACCAATACTGATTTTGGTATCGGTGCATCCCAAGTTTTTTAAAATTTTTTATCTAAAGTCTTTATTTGTTCCTTAAACAAAATGTCAACTAAAAAAGTAGGGACATTTACCATTTATTACCATGCGATACGTCAAAATTAGTATCCTATACCTGCTTTCTGGTGTCCATTCAGGGGCAGAAGACAAAAGTCCAACTGTATTCTCCAGGGTTTTGAGCAAAATTTGTACCATAAAGTGATTCCAAATGTCTCAGAGACTGTATGTATTGTCTTTGTTACACTGCGTTTTTTAAATTCTGAGCTTCATGGAAAAATAATCAATAAACCTGCAGGAACAAACGTGCCGTTCACACCCTGAACCTCTTGCTAACTCCTGACTTCATGTCCATCGCTGTTGGCTGTCTCTTCAGGTGATCAGCTGTGATAAGAGCGTCTGCACACTGCAGATCACTGACACAACAGGAAGTCACCAGTTTCCCGCCATGCAGCGCCTGTCCATCTCCAAAGGCCACGCCTTCATCCTGGTCTACTCCATCACCAGCCACCAGTCATTGGAAGAGCTCAAGCCCATCTACCAACAGGTCAGCTCCCCTTTTCTTTCAGAAAACAGCAGAGCGAAGTAGAAACAGCTGACAGTGGGATGTTTTATTCCTCTGAACCAAATCTGGACCAGTGAAGTTGACTCTCAGCTGGTTCATGCTTGTAGCCTTGGGATTGATGCTCTGGGTATTACTTAAAGGTCTCCTGGGCGGAGATCTGGTCTGCAGAACCACAGCTCATCAAGTTCTTCATCCCAGCTGTGTATAACGCCCTTCCCAGATAACCTGCATGTCCGGGGCTTGGATGACTCTCCAACTTGTCTGTGCTCTGGGAGCACATCCTCAGCAGCTGACTGAAAGCACTGGGAGAGGGTCGCTACTGCTGGCAGCTCGGCCATAGCCCAACATCAAGGGAGGAGAAACATCATCTTCCTCAGGGTTGGAGAGCTGTCTCAGTCACACCCTAAACCAGCAGTCAGCCTTCTTACCTCAACATTGGACTGGGAGCAACTCAAGTTTGCAGACCACATCTCAACGACATCTTTGAGGCCAGACGTCGTGCTTTGCACCATCTCTTCAAGACAAGTACTATTTACAGATCTGAGAGCTCTGTGGGGGTTCCTGCATCCTTCTGAAGAACTTTCCACGTTAGCCTCGAGCCGTGAAAGAACCCCGTTCAATCCTCGTAACAGACAGCGAGCATGTGACTTCAGGAATTACTGTTAATCAGGCTGGACAGTTAATTGGTAACGGCTCTGACACAAACTCGCTTTTGGCTCAACTGACTGACTGGCGAACATGGAGTAAATCCCGTTAGCAAGGTTAGCTCCAGAGCTAACTTTGTTAACTTCGAATTCCCGCTTCTTGTAAGAAGAACGTAGAACAACCGTGGTTTTTAGCCGGTAAACAACGTGACTTAGCTTTAGCCTGCTTACCTCTATTACCTCTGGTTAGCTCCTGTTATCTCCGGGTTAGCTCGGTTAGCTCTTAGCTACAGGCAGCTCAGAGTTCGCTCATGTCAATCATCCACCATGACGCTCACAGCCCCCCTCTCAGCTCCACCTCTTTGCCCATATTTGTATTTTCTGGGCGAGACAACGCGCATGCGATGGCGATGGTAGGAACCGCCCACCCAGCTTCAATTCAGCTCTTCAGAAACCTACGGGTGACGTCAGGGAGGCTCCGTCCATCTTTTATATACAGTCTATGGTAACAAAAAGCAAAGCATCACAACAAGGAGATCAGTCTACCTGTCCACAAATGCAACTGAATGTTACAGTCAAAGAAAATTTTTCCTGAACGTTTGGTTTCCAAATTTTGTTTGCACAAGGAACCATCTCTACCGTGTCATGTCTTGTAGACCCAGCCTAACTCTGACTTTTCTTTTGCTCTGCAGGTTCTGGCCATAAAAGGCAGCGTGGAATCCATTCCCATCATGCTGGTTGGGAACAAGAGCGATGAGACGGCCCAGCGTGAAGTGCAGACGAAGGATGGCGAGGCTCAGGCCAACACCTGGAAGTGTGCCTTCATGGAGACGTCGGCTAAGACAAACACAAATGTGAAGGAACTTTTCCAGGAGCTGCTGGCCCTTGAGAAGAAGAGGGACATGAGCCTGAGCATCGACGGAAAGCGCTCAGGGAAACAGAAACGAGCTGACAAGCTGAAGGGGAAGTGCAGCATCATGTAGAGCAAGCAGAGGACTCGCTGGAGGCAGGACTACCTCGTTTTTCTGGAACACTGAAGCCCAGTTGAACAAAACTGACTGACCCTGGAAGCTGGAACATTTACACCAGTTTGTGTTCCTTTAGTGACCTAACTAACTAGTACCCCCATTAACAACCACACTAATGTTTTAATGGAGGTAAACTTTATGTGAATGTGAATCCAGGGATAAAAATCAGATCACCATCAAGCTCCAATTCAACCCAGCATTTAAAACAACAAAGCTGACTCTAAAAATGTAATTCTATTATTTAATGTTTTGCCTTTGATAGTAGTAGTGCACTGACAATACAACAAGCACCTTACCAGCTAGGCTTTAATAGCAGGCTTAAAGCTCCAGCTAACTGATTACCAACTGCTTGTAACGTACAGCTACGCCTTTATCTATCTGGGCAATGGCTACTTGCATCATATGATGAGCAAGAAATTCTGGCCCTGAATCACATTTTTTTCTAACCCAACACCATCATTTCTGTGCCGTGTTGAGCATTGTTGCTGGGACCACCAATGGCAGAGATGTCATATAACACACATAACTAGCTTTTCTTTAGAGTACAACTGGATGAATACCTGTTTATTAATTGTGTTTTTACCTTTTGACAAGCCAATTCATAGCAAAATCTGCTGTGGGTTTCCTCCTCTGCCATGTTGTTTCTGGAGCTCAGAAGGACAATCCGAACGTTTCCCTGTTTGGGTTTACGTGAGGTTACTCCCTACATACTAGACCTTTAAGGCTGAAACATGTTAGCATGTCAGCATAGCCGTTAGCTTGCCATGAAGGACTCTTTAGCTCCACCTGCATGTGATTCTTCTGTTGCCCCCTGGTGGCAGACGGGAGAACTGCTCTCATCTGCAGTCCTATGGTGCTCTGATTGCCTGCCTGCTCTTTTTATCACATTATGAACGTTAACTCATCCTTTCATGTCTTATTTTCTTATTTACAGTGTTTACCTGTGGTTGACAGGTTTGTCAACAATGAAGCATGCTTGTGCACAATCGACTGCTTTCCTTAGTTTTTTTTTTTTTTCTGTAGCTGTTATGATTATTTTTGTGCACAAAGATTTTTCTCTTTGAAACAAATTGATGCAACTTGTTTCAGATTGTTTTATTTTTTCTGTAAATGTAAACTGCTTTGAGTGGTAAGAAGCATGGCAACTCAGCAGGGTTCCACATGTTGGCCAGACAGCCAAATTCATACCACAGAGAAGCTGGCAGAAGCTGCCAAAGGCAACACACATAAGCAGGTGCTTTAGAAAGTCTGTGGATGAGAAATAAAAAGGTTATACTTGTTAAACTGAGGCGATCGCTCATGTTGAACCCAGCGTACGACGCCCAGGCTGTAAGGATGTTTCTGCATATCTGTTCAAACCAGATGCAAATAAACTTACACTGCACCTGCATTTAGAGGGATTTTACATTTCTGTCTTCTAACGGCAAAAAGAAAATGTCAACACAACGTAAACTTATATATGTCTGGAAATGTGATCATTTAACTGAGTGTGATTATTTCTAGCTGGAGCAGGAGCTGGCTTGGTGGGTTTCTGGGTTGAACACAAGAACTTCCACCTCCTAACATGTATGTTTCCTAATGTGGCTGATATTCACTGCTGTGTTTGTCCCAAACTGTGTGTTGTGGCAAAAGATAATTTGTCTGAGGGCCGCTGTGGGCTAAACTTGGAGCTCCATGCCAGACGGGCGTTCCAGTAAACTCCAAAGTACTTCTGTATCAGCAGCGATACCTTTATTCTTTCCAAGATCAGATTCAATTCAATTCAACTTTATTTTTTATAGCGTTAAATCATGGCAATGCCATCTTAAGACACTTTACAGACAGAGAAAAAAAACATAATGAAAACCTACATAAGGAAACCAACAGATTGAGTTGGAGGCTCCAACTCGATCTCCCATCCTGAGCAAGCACACTGGCGACAGTGGGAAGGAAAAAACTCCCTTTTAACAGGAAGGAAACCTCCGGCAGAACCCGGCTCAGGACAGGCAGCCATCTGCCTCTGCTGTGTGGGGGGAAGAGGACAGAAAGACAACAGACAACAGGAACTGCTACTCCCGGCCAGGGAGACCTGCTGAGACAGGAGACATACATGTTAATGATGCAACACTGTTATGGGGGGGGGGGGGGGGGGGATAAAAGAGAGAGATAAAGAGAAAGAAGCTCAGTGTATCAGGAAATGTCCCTCAGCAGTCTAAACCTATAGCAGCATAATTAAGGGATGCTAACCATCCCTAGCTATAGGACTTATCAAAAAGATAAGTCTTCAGCCTAGTCTTAAAGGTGGGGAGGGTGTCTGCTTCCCTAACACTAACTGGGAGCTTATTCCATAAGAGAGGGGCCTGATAACCAAAGGCTCTGCCTCCTGCTCGGCTCTTTGAGACTCTAGGAACCACAAGTAAGCCTGCAGTCTGCGAACAAAGTACTCTGCTTGTTCATCCAATGAATGAACAAACAACATACTGACGAAACACATAAACATGCAATACGTGGTCAAGAGAACATGCTACCACCACAGAGCTCACCCTACCTCCTCATTCTTTCATTTAAACACAGCTGAGTTGGTACCTTTGTGACACACATGCACCCATTAA